>NC_069499.1:387890217-388190217 GCF_027579735.1 Bombina bombina
AGAGAGCTCCAGTCCGACTCAGACGCCAGCAAGGTGGAGGTGGAGTACTGGTTTGGGCTGGTATCATCAAAGATGAGTTGTGGGGCCTTTTCGGGTTGAGGATGGAGTCAAGCTCAACTCCCAGTCCTACTGCCAGTTTCTGGAAGGCACCTTCTTCAAGCAGTGGTACAGGAAAAAGTCTGCATCCTTCAAGAAAAACATGATTTTCATGCAGGACAATGCTCCATCACACGCGTCCAAGTACTCCACAGCGTGGCTGGCAAGAAAGGGTATAAAAGAAGAAAATCTAATGACATGGCCTCCTTGTTCACCTGATCTGAACCCCATTGAGAACCTGTGGTCCATCATCAAATGTGAGATTTACAAGGAGAGAAAACAGTACACCTCTCTGAACAGTGTCTGGGAGGCTGTGGTTGCTGCTGCACGCAATGTTGATGGTGAACAGATCAAAACACTGACAGAATCCATGGATGGCAGGCTTCTGAGTGTCCTTGCAAAGAAAGGTGGCTATATTGGTCACTGATTTGTTTTTGTTTTGTTTTTGAATGTCAGAAATGTATATTTGTGAATGTTGAGATGTTATATTGGTTTCACTGGTAAAAATAAATAATTGAAATGGGTATATATTTGTTTTTTGTTAAGTTGCCTAATAATTATGCACAGTAATAGTCACCTGCACACACAGATATCCCCCTAAAATAGCTATAACTAAAAACAAACTAAAAACTACTTCCAAAACTATTCAGCTTTGATATTAATGAGTTTTTTGGGTTCATTGAGAACATGGTTGTTGTTCAATAATAAAATTAATCCTCAAAAATACAACTTGCCTAATAATTCTGCACTCCCTGTATATATATTTAAATGTGTGTGTGCATGTGTGTTTATGTCTGTATAAGGGCTAGATTACAAGTGGCTCACTTTTTTTTTTCCTCGTGCGCAAACACTGCTGAAAGTAAGCTTTTAATCCAGGTGGGTCAGCACATGTATTGCAAGTTGAAAGTAAATAGTTTGATGCAAGTGAAATATGCAGTACTTTGGATATTGCAACCTCGTTAACTTCTTCTACCCATAGATTTCCATGGAGCTGAACCCTTATCACTGATTGTTGCCTTTTATATTCATATAATTTCATTTGGCTAGATTACGAGTTTTGCGGGAAGGTGAAAAAGCAGCGTCAACAGGTCCTAACGTTGCTTTTTTACATCCGCTGCTATTACGAGTCTTGCAGGTATAGGCGTACCGCACACTTTTTTGGCCTTACCACAAACCAACTTATGTAAATTTCGTAAAGGATTGTTGTATGGGACTTCCATAGCGCCGGTATTACGAGTTTGTCCTGGGAGGCCAAAAAGTGAGTGGTACACCCTCTACCGCCAAGATTCCTAACGCATTATAAAGTCAGTAGTTATGAGTTTTACGCTACAAAGCTGTAGCATAAAACTCATAACTAAAGTGCTAAAAAGTACACTAACAACCATAAACTACCTATTAACCCCTAAACCGAGGCCCTGCCGCATCGCAAACCCTAAAATAAAATTATTAACCCCTAATCTGCCACTCCGGACATCACCGCCACTATAATAAACATATTAACGCCTAAATAGCCGCACACCCACCTTGCAAACACTAGTTAAATATTATTAACCCCTAATCTGTCGTCCCCAACGTTGCCGCCACTATTCTAAATGTATTAACCCTTTAAATACTATATAAATACAATTCCTATAATTACCTAAATTTTTCCTATTTAAAACTAAATACTTACCTTTAAAATAAACCCTAAGATAGCTACAATATAACTAACAGTTACATTGTATCTAGATTAGGGTTTATTTTTATTTTACAGGCAAGTTTGTATTTATTTTAACTAGGTAGAATAGTTACTAAATAGTTTTTAACTATTTACTAAATACCAAGCTAAAATAAATACAAATTTACCTGTAAAATAAAACCTAACCTAAGTTACACTAAATTATCAAAATAACCCCCCCCAAAAAAAATAAAAAATAAAAAAAAACCCTAGCCTAAACTAAACTATCAATAGACCTTAAAAGGGCCTTTTGCAGGGCATTGCCCCAAATAAATCAGCTCTTTTACCTGAAAAAGAAATACAAACCCCCCCAACAGTAAAACCCACCACCCACACAACCAACCCCCCAAATAAAACCCTAACTAAAAAAAACCTAAGCTCCCCATTGCCCTGAAAAGGGCATTTGGATGGGCATTGCCCTTAAAATGGCATTTAACTCTATTGCTGCCCAAAGCCCTAACCTAAAAATAAAACCCACCCAATACACCCTTAAAAAATCCTAACACAAACCCCCGAAGATTCACTTCCCGGGAGAAGTCTTCATCCAAGCGGCAAGATGTCCTCAATGAAGCCAGCAGAAGTGGTCCTCCAGATGGGCAGAAGTGGTCCTCCAGACGGGCAGAAGTCTTCATCCAGATGGCATTTTCTATCTTCATCCTTCCGACGCAGAGCAGCTCCATCTTCAAGACATCCAGCTCGGAGCATCCTCTTCTTCCGACGTCTTCTTGCTGAATGAAGGTACCTTTAAGTGACGTCATCCAAGATGGCATCCCTTAGATTCCAATTCGCTGAGAGAATTCTATCAGCCACTCGGAATTAAGCTTGAAAAAATCCTATTGGCTGATGCAATCAGCCAATAGAATGTGAGCTCAATCCTATTGGCTGATTGGATCAGCAAATAGGATTAAAGTTCAATCCTATTGGCTGATTGCATCAGCCAATAGGATTTTTTCAACCTTAATTCTGATTGGCTGATAGAATTCTATCAGCCAATCGGCATCTAAGGGACGCCATCTTGGATGACATCACTTAAAGAGATATTCATTCCGGAGAAGATGTCGTTTGAAGAGGATGCTCCGCACCGGATGTCTTGAAGATGGAGCCGCTCCGCGTCGGAAGGAAGAAGATAGAAGATGCCGTCTGAATGAAGACTTCTGCCCATCTGGAGGACCACTTATGCCTGTCTGGAGGACCACTTCTGCTGGCTTCGTTGAGGACATCTTGCTGCTTGGATGAAGACTTCTCCCAGTAAGTGAATCTTCGGGGGATAGTGTTAGGATTTTTTAAGGGTGTATTGGGTGGGTTTTATTTTTAGGTTAAGGCTTTGGGCAGCAATAGAGCTAAATTCCCTTTTAAAGGCAATGCCCATCCAAATGCCCTTTTCAGGCCAATGGGGAGCTTAGGTTTTTTTAGTTAGGGTTTTATTTGGGGGGTTGGTTGTGTGGGCGGTGAGTTTTACTGTTGGGGGGTTGTTTGTATTTCTTTTTCAGGTAAAATAGCTGATTTCTTTGGGGCAATGCCCTGCAAAAGGCCCTTTTAAGGGCTATTGATAGTTTAGTTTAGGCTAAGGGTTTTTTTTTTTATTTTATTTTTTTTTATTTTGATAGGGCTCTTGGATTAGGTGTAATTAGTTTAAAGATCTTGTAATTAGTTTTTTATTTTCTGTAATTTAGTGTTTGTTTGTATTTATGTTATTTAATTGTATTTAATTTTGGTAATTTATTTAATTGTAGTGTAGTGTTAGGTGTTAGTGTAACTTAGGTTAGGTTTTATTTTACAGGTAAATTTGTATTTATTTTAGCTAGGTAGTTATTAAATAGTTAATAACTATTTAGTAACTATTCTACCTAGTTAAAATAAATACAAACTTGCCTGTAAAATAAAAATAAACCCTAAACTAGCTACAATGTAACTATTAGTTATATTGTAGCTATCTTAGGGTTTATTTTATAGGTAAGTATTTAGTTTTAAATAGGAATAATTTAGGTATTGATAGGAATTTTATTTAGATTTATTTTGATTATATTTAAGTAAGGGGGTGTTAGGTTTAGGGTTAGACTTAGGTTTAGGGGTTAATAAATTTAGAATAGTGGCGGCCACATTGGGGCGGCAGATTAGAGGTTAATAACATTATGTAGGTGATGTCGACGTTGTGGGCAGCAGATTAGGGGTTAATAAATAAGTATAATGTAGGTGGCGGCGATGTCCAGAGCTGCAGACTAGGGGTTAACAAGTATAATTTAGGTGTCGGCGATGTCGGGGGCGGCAGATTAGGGATTAATAAATGTAAGATTAGGGGTGTTTAGACTCAGGGGTTCATGTTAGGGTGTTAGGTGTAAACATAAATTTTCTTTCCCCATAGTAATCAATGTGGCTGCGTTACTGAGCTTTACGCTGCTTTTTTGCAGGTGTTACACGTTTTCTCAGCCGGCTCTCCCCATTGATGTCTATGGGGAAATCGTGCACGAGCACGTATAACCAGCTCACCGCTCATTTAAGCAGTGCTGCTATTGGAGTGCAGTGTTGAGCTTAATTTTGCTCTACACTCACTTCTTGCCTTTTAAAGCCGGGTTTATAAAAACCCGTAATACCAGCGATGTAGGGAAGTGAGCGGTGAGAATAAACTGCAAGTTAGCACCGCACCCCTCATAACTCGTAATCTAGGTGATTGATTGGTTAAGTTTGCATCATTTATTAGAATTTATATACAAGTTTATCTGGGATTATAAATTCTAATTCATACTAAACTATTCAATGAAATGATAGGAAAAATCTGCATTTACAGCCCTCTGCTTGACAATGACCCATTGGAGGATTGAAACACGTTGCAGTATCAGTAATACAGGTCCCTGAGAAGACACTGTATGGATCATACTGACCCTGGTGTAAGTTCCATCTCATACTGGAAGTGTGGCAGCCAGTGGTATAGGAACTTGGTTGCTGTGCTGACGGGCAAAACACTGCTGAAGTCAGAGGTTTAAAACATCAGATCCACACCATGAATAAGAGGGTCTGTGGAATTAGTATTCTTCCTCCAGGTAGTATTTGTTTGATAATTTTAGTGATCACTAAATCCACATACACTTTCTCTTGACTGAGATTTGAAGCAGTGCTATATGCTATATATACTTTATATTTTAAGAGAGTATAACAACTGACATTTTGAGGAAAACATATATTTTTAACTGATTTGCTCCACATTCTAGATATAATTATGTAATATATATTGCAAAATGTCACATTATAAGATTTGTGTAACTATGTTTATTTTATTTAAAGATTTGGCAAGATTTACAGTGTAAGATATTAATAGAAGAAATAGGCCACAACATTTCCCATTTACAATTAAGGGCATTACAAAGTTTGATCACTGTAAATCTAGTTTTTTAAAAATCACAATATTTCAAGCACTGAAACTATTAATCGCTTTATTCACACCAAATGGTAACGTCTCACTGTACAGAATGGAGTTTACTTGCCAGATAAGTTAAGTGATCTCTATGTTAAGTGATTCAACTATAGTGACTGAGTTACTTTGGCTAAAAAAGGTTTTATGAAGTAAAACCCTGGGGTAAATAGAATCAGTGCTATGTTCTATACATATAAAATAAAACTCTAAAGTCAAAAAGGTGCCTTTATGTCAATTCAAATCAGTGTGCTATTTAAAAGTTCCAATCTTGTAATTATTGGACTGAAATGATTCTTCCAAAGAGTGAGTGCATTAAAATGTTTCTTGCCAGTTTTCCAAAACAGTTTCTGTTACATTGATCCAAATGATCCTATTTAGATGCCAGAGATTAGAAAGCAATGCTGTTATGTTGAATACAAGTTTAGCTATAAAGAATGGAATTGTTACTTGATTGACCATCACTGCTGAAGAAACCCATAACAAAAGTCACTAAGTAGTATGATAAATATTTAATCTGGTTATGCATTAAATGGACTAGCCATTAATAATAGGTTGTTTGTAATATCACAATAATAACCCCCAACTGAGTTCTATGTCCCACCTAAAAAAAATGTATGCTATAATAATTAAGCACAGTGGGGACTACAAGCTGTAATGATACAAATCTGCAAGTATGATATAAAAATATTAAATATGTATATGTTTAGCAATTACATATTTCATTATTTTTTAATGACTACTATGTATTGACTGGCCATTATATCTATCTCATTATTTCAATGCATATATTATTATTTGTTACATATGCAGGAAACATTAAATATATGGGGCATCAGTGCTATCAGACCATTATTCAGAGCTATACATCTTCATCATATACTGACAGAAGCGTTATATTATGTTGGTTTAAATCCCACATGTAAAATAAAATATTTATTATCAAATTTAAAAACAAATTATTTGGTCTACATTATAAAAAGTAGACCAAGGTTCCTTTATTTGTTTCTAACAGTAGACATTACAGTATATACAAGGCAAATAATGGTAAAATAAATGTGGAAGTGAGAATTTTTGTTTTACTATATAACTACAGGAAAGTGCTGGTATTTATGTGAAAGCAATAAAAAAAGACATTATGAGGCATATTTATCAAAGGTCTAGTGAACCTGATCCGACAGTGCTGATCAGGTCCGCAAGACCTCGCTGAATGCGGAGAGCAATACGCTCTCCGTATACACCATTGCACCAGCAGCTCACAAGAGCTGCTGGTGCAACGCCACCCCCTGCAGATTCGCGGCCTGCTTCATAACTGCTGTTTCTGACAAATCTGAAGACTCGCTAGAAACACGGGCCCTTAAGCTCCATTCGGAGCTTGATAAATGGACCTCTATATATTAAGTTAAAAAAATGTTTGTACTAGACATGTGCGATTAGTTTCGTTCCAAATTCGAATTCGTACTAATATAGTCGAATTCGGAGCTTCAGACCGTTTCGAATATCCGAATGAAATGCTTTCAGAAATAATACTAATGTGAATAAATTTGTTCCGAAATATTCAAATCGTTCGGACGTATTCGTTTTCATTCGGATGTGTGTGGCGCAGTTCGATTTTATTTTAATAATAGTTAGTTACAAGTGACGTGACTACTAATCCGAATGCATTTGTTCCGAAATATTAGAATCGTTCGGATATATTCGTTTTCATTCGGACATGCGCGTGGCGCAATTTTAAAATTATTTCTTCAAATAAATCTTATTATTAAATCTAAAGAACCACAAAATAGTTAGAAGAAAATGAGATCTGAATAATTATTATGTAATTATTTATTGAACAAATGAACAGATAAAATATATATTATTAACATATATATTATTAACATATATATATATTAACGAGTGACAACGAATCGATTCAAATTCATTTGTTTATTAAAATGAGTGTAGTGTCATATATCTTCTTGTCCAATCAGATCATTCCTTTTGTTTTGTGGGTTGGATTACTGTCACAGTGATAGTTTTCTGGTCCAATAATTAAATTATTTTAATTTTGTGGGTTGGATTACTGTCACACACAGTGCAATGTGCTATAGCTTTTCCTCAAGGGCTGTGCTTATCTGTGCTGTTGTGTTAAGCAGAAGGCAGACATTATTATTCAGACTTGCAGGCTGTCAGCATTGCAGCAGAAGAGATAATCCCTGAACTTCTGAAGTTGAACAGTTACTGAAGAAGAGAAGGCACAGTGTCCTAGAGATTTACTGGTCTGTGTATTTTTGCTTATTATATTATTATTTTTGGCTGAAATTGTGACTCAAGGGAGAGGAGAAAGTTTTACAACAGTCAAATATATATTTCTTTATCTTATAGTTCTTGCATTAATAATTGTTATTTGAAATTCTCACTAGTGTACTAGTTAGTAGTTAGTTAAAAAAAATATTATAATATTGTACTATTGTATTGATTGTCTTGTGTGACTTTTTTGGAGTTCTATCTGTATGAGCTGAGCTGAGCTCACTCCAATTTTTGTTTTGTTTAAGAGAGTTACTGCTGTGCTGTCTTAAACTTAGATAACAGGCACACAGGTTGGTGAATGATGATAGGATTGTTTTGATTTTTGAACACATCAGCAAAAGACACAGACATCACCCTATATTATTATTATTTACTCTTTGTGGATAAATATATTTTTTTTTTGTGCTTGTGTGTATGTATACTATTCATCATTGTAGAAAGATATCCACACAAAATTTAATTACATTTATTTTGTTTGTTTAAGAGAGTTACTGCTGTGCTGTCTTAAACTTAGATAACACAGGCACACAGGTTGGTGAATGATCATAGGATTGTTTTGATTTTTGAACACATCAGCAGAATACACAGACATCACCCTATATTATTATTATTTACTCATACATAAGCAGAATACACAGACATCACCCTATATTATTATTATTTACTCTTTGTGGATAAATATAATTTGATTATTTTTTTTGTGTGTGTGACTGTGTATGTATACTATTCATCATTGTAGATAGATATCCACACCAAATTTAATTACATTTTTTTGTTTGTTTAAGAGAGTTACTTGCTGTGCTGTCTTAAACCAATATTACATTACAGGCACACTTGTCCTTTAGCATAGGATTTTTTTGAACACATCAGCATCATCAGATGACACATTATCCAATCTCTATTATTGGCTAAATATATATTTTTTTATTGATTGTGTGTGTGATAGTATCTATACCCAAAAATTATTATTAATTAAAAAACAATTATTTTGCTTATAATTGATAATAATTATATAATTCTATAGTAATACTTACCATTATTTAATTTTTCAATTTTTATTTTTTAAATATATATAATTAGTAGACAACTACCTAATTATTTGTAATGGATAGCCATCCCCCACCTCATGTTCCTCAAAAAAACAGCAGCAGTGACACAGTAACCACCAGTGCCACCACATGTGTACCACTACTGTCTGTGTCAAATCCTTCCACAGAATCCACATTCTCATTGCCAGGCAAAGACATTTGTCATCCAGCCTCCACATGTAAAACATAATTTAGGTATCACAAGAGACCTGATACTACAAAGGAGAGGCAAATGAAGCATCAGAAACTGCTGCCCTGTCCTGTTTCTGTGCCTCCAGTAAAGTTTATGGGTTCAAGCAGAGCTATCAGCAGCAGTAGTCAAAGCACTCATAGATTCACTAGCAGTAGTACTAGTAGTCATCTGAGCCCACCCTCTAAATTTCAAAGGTCTGTAAGTAAAAATTTAAGTTCACAATCCTCTAGCAGGGTTGATAGGTCCTCCTCTGAGACCAGGAAGCAGTCCGCATTTCGGCGGCGTCTTAATTTTCCGGATCTTACCCCCAAAACAACATGTACAATCACTAGTGCCAGTTGTGTCACCACCTCCGCTATGTCCAGTTCTAGTACCGTGTTGCCAACTAAAATTTTTTACAGTATAAGCCAAACAGTACCAATGCAGGCTTTTTACAGTGAACATTCATTTAAGCAGCCCAAAAGAGAAGTATTTGAGTATGAGGAAGAAAAAAATTCTCATGCTGATACTGCCGCCACCACCACCGCTACTGCCAGTGCCAACATTACTGATAGTCCATCTGCTATTGATATAAGTGAAGAGGGCACCAGTAGTCACCAGGGAGAAGAGGGCTCCCCTACATATGTCGCTAGTAATAAATCCATGTTTACTAACATGGACAAATCAGTGTTGTCTTATAATTTAGAACCATATGATCATACTCACTATTCACCTGCCCATAATTCACCTTATTCTATAGATTTATATTCCTCTCTGTCTCCAAAATCGTCACCACCAGTGTCACCGAGCTCTCCAATAGCTTGTGTTGAGTCTCCCAGCCAGATTGTAGTTAGTGCACCTGCTACTACTGGTAGGCCATTAACCTCCTCCATTCCCACCACCCCTTCAATGTTTAGGCCTCCTCCTGTTACGTCACAGAGAGAAGGCCATGATATAACAAAAATAAAAGAAGTTGCTACAGCATGTGCGTCCAAAGAAACTGTCACAAAAGATTCTTCACTGCACAGTGGCAAAGGTATCCATCATGCACAAGTGTGGGAGCATTTTGAGGCTATTGGTGATGGTCGCCAAGCCAAATGCAAATTGTGTGGTAGGGAAGTCAGCCAGGGTAGAGTGTTGGGGCATCTGACCAATTCAGGAATGAACCAACACATTCGCACCCATCACAAGCCAGTGGTGTTACGGGAAGAAAGTGGTGTCTCTGCTCCAGCCAGCACTACTAGGGGAACTACTACTAGCAGTGTCACAGTCACCACCAGTAGGAATCACTAGGGGCAGGGTGATCATGCCTCTTCTGGTGCAGCTGCTATCAGTGTCAGCCAACATCACATAAAATCCACCCAGCCCACAATGGAGCAATTTGGTGTATTTCATTCCAGTCGGATGTCAAGACAGCAGGTGCGAAAAATTACATGCCTCATTGCCCAGCTCATAGCGGTTGGAGGGGCTCCTTTTAATATGGTGGAAGGGGACCTTTAAACAACTTATGGAGGCAGTTGCACCCCATTATAAAGTTCCTGCTCGTACCACATATAGTAGATCTGTAATTCCCTCACTTTACCGGTCATGCGTTGTTGTTTTGAAGGAGGAGCTGGGAAAGGCCGCTGGACAGTCAGTGCACTTCACCACTGACCTACAGAGTGCTCCTAGTGGCCAACATGCCTTCCTGTCTTTGACGGCACATTGGTGGCTGCCAAATGTGTCACCACCAGTTATATCACCCAAAAGTTCAGGCTCAAAAACCTCAGACTCAGTGACTGGTGCAGTAGCCAATGGGTACCGCACCTTTCTCCTGCATGCTGAGGTGATGGATCATCAGCACACCTCACAGAACATCCTACATGCACTGAATAATATGGTGGCTCAGTGGCTAGGAGAGCAGGCAGGGACAAAGGCACAAATGGGTTTTGTTATCACCGATGGGGCAGCCAATATGCTAAATGCGCTACAGGAGGGTGGGTTTGTGGGTATACGTTGTTCGGCACATGTACTGCATCTGGTTGTTAAGGCTGCCCTCGATCACGACACCGGAAGGTTGGCAACACTTTTTGAGTGTTGCCGAAAAATAGCTGGCCACTTCCATCATAGTGTAAAAGATAGCCATCTCCTTAGGAAGGAACAGAGAAATTTTGGCCTTGCAGAGCACTGGCTCAAACAAGATGTGAGTACTAGATGGAACTCCACATTAGATATGCTGGAGCGTATATTAGAACAGCAAAAGGTAATCCATGCAATGGCATACAAACATTCCATTGGCATTGACAGACCACTGGGCAGGGATGACTGGGCCATGATTGAACAGTTAGTGGCAGTCCTCACACCTTTTCGGGCGGTGACAGAAAATTTAAGCCAAGACAATGCTAGCCTGGCACAAGTCATTCCCCTCTTCACTCACCTCTCAAACCTATTAGATAATTTCCTTACTAATAGGGAAGTATTGCCTGGTGGTAATCTTCATGATGATGTTGCTAAGGAGCAACTGACTCGGCGCGTAAAAGAGTGCATCGACATTAGCCCTCACTACATGCTAGCCACACTTTGTGATCCTAGAGCAAAGGGAAAGATAGCACTCCGTACAAATAGCTTGACCTCATGGAGGGACAAATTGATACAGAGGGTGCGTGATAGACAAAAAAAAATGTCACCTGTAGAGGCAGATGAAGAGATGACAGAGTCTGATAGTGATACTTTGTCACCTAAAATCAAAAGCCCTAGCACTGCTGCTTGTACTCGTCCCACCACAGCAGCTACTTTTTGGGATGATATCTTAGATGGACAACTGTAAAAAACAGAAACAGAGGCGCCACATGTGTAGGTCAATGGATACCACAAACACCAAGCTGGACAAGATACACGGTACTCACAAACATGAAGGCACTCTCATGTGCCTATTAGAGGCAGGCTGGTATTCTAACAGCAAACCAGCTGGCTGTGTGAACGAATCCCCGTCGTGGTGTCCTGAAAGGCAACCCTTGCCTAGATCGCTTCCTATAGAGTGGAACAGGGGAGAAAGGCTAGACAGCCTTTGGGTTACTTGAAGGGAGATTGATATACACACAAGACTTAGTGAATCATAAAACTAGCATTTATTATACAAAATAAAATAGCCAGCAATGTAGCATATTACAGCTGGTGTGTTAAAATCAAATCTCCTATAACATATAGAGATGTAAAACGACGCGTTTCTCGGGGGTAACCCCGTTTCCTCAGGCTTGTATACTCTACCTATGTCTTTATCACCCTTAAATAGGGCTCAGTAACCACATGTTTACAATGAACACTCCCCTTCCTTCCTTCACTTGAACCAATGAGGACCTTCCTTTCCCCCCACTCCCACTTGTTGCAGTAATTAGTTAATATTTACAGATTAAGTCTATAATTAAGAATATGCTACTGGTTTCCTAAGAATGGTGTTATATATACAGGTGATCTTACGATTTTTTATAAAGATAACTTTTACGATCGTATAAAAAGTTGCAACTAAACCTATGTAAACAAATCGTGTGGTTTATATCTAACTAACCAATGATGGCAAGGAACCATGAGGCTTGTGTCAAAACCTGAATCTGATTGGTTGGAGTCTAGTCATCTATGGACTACATATCCCACAATTCCTGTATATTGGATTCGTGGGTGTGGACCGCATTGAATCTGTATTAACCGCCGTCTGCTAAACGTCAGCGTGACGAATACATATTTCATTGGTCAATGCAAACCCACACCCACGAATACAATAGGTTGATGTGATGTAAACAGTTTGTCATCTGATTTGCCAGCAATGTCAATTCACGAAGAAAATATATATTAGACTCACAGATATAAGCAATGACAATAAGTGACAAATAACAATGACTGTATGTGTAAGTTATAAATATAATACGTGAGATTCATTTATAGCGATATATTGTTGGTCTGCGACAAATGTAATATATATTGCTAATGGTGATGAAATATATATATATGGGATTTGTATCCAAATAAAAACTAATGTGATAAAAACTGTGAATGCGTATCGTTTGGAAAATATATTTGGTAAATGCCTACGTGATTGAATTAAAGGGAAAATTAAAGGGATATTTTGTGCTACTGGGGAATATCTACAAAACTAGGCGTGCAAACGTGTTGATAAAATTAATGTGATAATGGGATATAGTGAAATTGTGATAATCATTATGATCAGTGATACTGACATTAATATATGTTTAGGATGAAAGGATGACAGGTAATTGAGTGTTGATAGGTTCATCAATGTGAAAAGGAGCTGAGAATAAGACCTAAAAATAAGAATGAGAATAAGAATAAGACCTGATACCTATACTAAATGTAATCACTAAATGTGATAAAATCGTGATGATCATTCTGATCTGTATTATTAGTACTAATGTATATGCATTTAAGATGCTCACTATTATATAAAATTAAGCAACAAGTGGGGGGTGAAAGTCCAGTGTACAAAATCACAACATGACCATATATATCTCTGTATGTTACCCTTCGACCACATTAAACAAAATTACTGTAAAAGATAAACAAAGATCAAAACACATTAAAATCTATACTGTTGATAATCACATTGGAATTCATCCCAAGATTTAAAAAACAATAAGTGTTATGTGAATACAACTGAGTCTATAACCTCATTTAGGCCTGTGGGAAACAGACTGTTGAATTTAAAAATCCAATAGGTTTCCCTCTGTCTGAGTTTAGTGAACCTATTATATGCATTACTTTTCGGAATGTTTTCTATTGGGGTGATTTTAAATGGACAATTTCCAGATATATAATGTTGACAGGTATGTCTAGACACACTATGTTTAGATGATTTCGCTTTTATGTTCCTCAAATGTTCGCTCCATCTAATACGGACCTTCCTACATGTCCTGCCTATGTATTGTATGCCACATTTGCAGGATAGCGCATATATGACGTAGCTGGAATCACAAGTCATTTTACTTTTAATAGTAAATTTTTCCCTGTTGCCGTATGACTCTATGCTGGTTGTTCCATGGGAAATATGTTTACACATATAGCACAGTCTCTTTCCACATTTGTATACTCCCTTTTTACTAAAAGTATGGTTTCCTATTTTCTCTCCTAATTTTGGTGTATTGGCTACCTTTCTTTTTGTCATCACCACCTTACTTGGGGCTAGTTTTTGTTTGTAGGAGGGTGCTCTTTTAAAAACCAATTTTGGTTGTAAGTGTTTTGTTCAAAATCGTATCTTTTAATAAGATCGGCGCCTCTGTTTCTGTTTTTTACAGTTGTCCATCTAAGAAATTACATCACTTGTGAAGTGAAGACCGAGAGCTGCCTTCTTCCTTTATTCCTATCTCATACGGACCTTTTTGGGACTGTACATTTACACCATCTATACTGGATACCACCCAGTGCAACCTGTGTATATACATATATACATTTTTATGTTAATTGTAATAATTCTTTTAATTAATTCTGCATTTTATTTTGTTTATAATAATCCTATTATTAATTTTGTATTTTAGTTTTGTTTTCACCACAATTTTTTATGGGATTTTATAAATGTATATTTACACTAGGGTTACATACACCATCTGTTAAATAGTGCCTCCTATAGGTTATCTGTGGCATCATTGTCACAGAGCATCCAGTTTTTGGGCTGATACACTGGGCACATTGGTTGGAGACATTAGAGATCCCCCGATGAAAGAAAGCAATGCTGCCGACATGGTTAAGCTTTACCTATCTCAACCTCCCCTGCCCCCCAGTACAGATCCCTTGAGATTTTGGGATGAAAAGAGGTTTTTGTGGCCTGTCCTGTCTGTGGTAGCCCAAGAGCTAGTTTCCTGTCCCCCAACCACCGTCCACAGTGAACGTGTATTTACAATCACAGGAAATACATTTTCACCTCATTGTTCACAGTTGTCCCCCCAGCTCCTGGAGCAGATGACATTTTTTAAAAATAAATCTACCAAAACTGGGTTAACCAGTTCTCAGCTTTGATTCTGATTAAAAATTTGATATAATCTCCTGCTGACCCACTTGTGCAGTGTGCCAGTCAGTAACTGGACTGGGAATTAAAATCATCCCTGGAAAATTTGGAGACCAGCACTATTTTCCGGTCACTCAGTATAATGCACACATTCAATTTTTCTCAAAGGTAATATTACTGGGATACTCCTTCCCCCCAATATTTTGTTTCCGAATTATAGTATATTATTTTTTAATTAATTTTTTTCCCATATTCTTGTTATATGCACTGTAAAGCCCAATTACATCCATTAATCACCACTTTAAATTGTAGCTTTTCTAGCCATAGCTGCTGGCGCCCACCATGAAATTTCCTGGTATCCCGTTAGGCTAATCCATCGTTGCTGGTTGTCATTACATGACAAATCATCATGGCTCCTAAACCAAAAGATCTCTTATTTGATGATATTTTGTAGTTAGCTAGAGGTCATCAATCAAGTAACTTCCCAAATTCAATATTTTCAACCCCTCTTTGAGACATAATATATTATTCCCACTACAGCAGGGTATCCATCCAAAAATGTAAAACAAATTCCAAATAATTTAAACTTAAAAGCTAAGGCCAAAAAATACCAATATTTTGATTTATATTAGTAATTTGAAGGTAACGTCATGTGACCTTCAACCTTAAATATTTCATAATAAACATTGAAATGTTATGTGATGATTTGTCATTGAATGGCCACCAAAAAGTCCTTTCTATTTCACAGCTATTTTACTTCCCAAGGGTGTGATGGTTGATTTTATTACAATTTTCACTTTGTAATGACTTTCTTTATAATTTTTGTATCTTGATTTAGCCTAAACAAGCTTGCTCAAGCATTTGTATTAGTGTATACAATTTTTTTCAATTGTTTATAATTAAAAAGGGCACCTTAATCATAATTTTACAATTGTAAACACATATTTACATGTTACACAAAAAGTTTCTGTTGTAAGCATTGTCACGCATTAGTTACAGTTTGAGTTAAGCCACAATTTTTTTTTATTAGTTAGTGGGAGTTTTGGAGACTATTATCCAAAATTATTGTCTAAATTTTTAATAAAAAAAACTTTGAATTACAACTATAAATAATATTTTTGGGCACTAAGATCAAATATTAGTGCTACAAACAAATATAGATTTAACAATCAGCCTGCTGCTATCATACGCAAAAAAATACAGTTAATCTCTAGGACACAGTGTTGTCATTCTGGAAGTCCGCTCCTCATAAGAAGAAAAAAATACAATAATATTAATGCTTTGCACAGAGGCACAAACAAGTGAGTGACTTTTAAATTTACCACTTAATCCACATTCCATCATTTATTTCCATTTATTAATAAAATATTATCTGTTTCTTTCTAATATTTTTAAGAGAATACTAAAGAAAAACTGTAGACTTTACTTTGAGGGAGAAGGAGACAGACCTTAAAAAAGAGGATGCTACAAGGAGTTCGCGGGTAAGTATTATCAATACATGTGTACTTCAAAATCATTTTTATAAAACCGGCATGGAGTGCTGCTCATATGTGTCTAAAGAAGGTTTTAATTTAACTTTCAATTGAAACCTCTGTAAAATAATAAGTATCAGAGCTAGTAATTGTGAGACATAAAAATAAGTATTATATTAAACTTCAATCTATGTGTCATGTGATGGAACATTGTGTTGATGTTGTAGATAAATTGCATCCAAAATTGATTCATGCATGTGATCTATTGCCTGGCGCTGTTCTTTGTTGACACGGGCTAATGCCCTGTCTATGTGTCGATGCAAATCCTTTCTCATATTTTCAACCGCTTTTGTCAAATTTTTTGTTGCTAGTAAATTTTCAAGAAATAACTCCTCCGTCCGGCTATACCGATTTTGTGCTTCTGGTTCTGTTGGCTTGTCTTGTTCTGGTTGAGGTGGTTGATTCTGCGCTGTCTGCTCATCCACAATGGGGGCATGATGTTTTCTTGATGGTTGGACAATGCTCACAGATGATGATGGTGAGAAGCATGTTTGATCAATATTTACTCCATCACTTTCCTCTACAGTAATGACTGGTGAATGCAGTTGACTGGTATGTCTTCCACCTTCAGACATGCCTCGTAGTTCTGAAATAGATGAAACAGTAATCAAATGTTATTATTTGTTGTATGCAAACCAATGTATTTGTGGACATGTTGTACAGACATAGAAAGACTCTCACTAAAAGTTTTCTTTCCTATATCTAAGAAAAAGACAGCAACAGACTATCCACTTTTATAATACATTATTCACTCAAATATATTTTAATATCCAGGATGGACATATTTTATTTCTCTGTCAAATCTAATTAAAAGTTCTATTCAATTAACTACATTTTTTTAGAAATATTGCGTAATAAATCATTTGTAGCTGATGTTTTTGCTATAGTAAAGGCTTTATTAAATAAAATGTACAGATAATTATTGCCTGTCCTGTTTGTTTATATTTTCAGTTTGTTATAACTTCTGTGGAGGAGTATTTATGTATTTATATGAGTTAAATCTTGCATATAGTACCCATCCAACAAAGGGTTAATTATAAACACGCCCATATCCTAATTGATACACTCACACACTCTACCTTTATAAGGCTCCTTGTCACACCCTGTAAGCATCTTGATAAAGGCAGGTAACTCTGCCGAAACGCGTAGATTTGCTTACAGTCACTAAGAGAAACGTATCTATTCTCCTCCCCTGCACATTACAGGTTCATTTCGAGCTCTACAATCCAAGCAGAGCAAGATATATGAATAATCCCTGTGTGCGGTTTTCACATGCTAAATATAGCCACAGAGCTTCATTCTCATCTCACCTGGTTTTACGGCGGCACAAACAACAGGTTCATTTCTAGCTCACATACCATACCTGAGCTGGATATATGAATAATTCCTGTGTGCTTGCAGATTACCTCTGGTTCTAACTACAATACTACAATCTATCTAAAGGACTGCTGAATAAAGAGCACCTTGTAAAGAATTTCTATCTACTTGGAGTTTAGAAAGAAAAGACGGACACTTGTTTACATTTCATCCACATTGTTGTTGTTCAAATCAGCTGAATTGCCCTTTTCCCTACGGGAGAGATTGGAGGACAGCGATCCGCTACTTGCAAGTATACTTTTATACTGTTACAAAAATATTTGAGACTTTGTTTCTTTTTCTTTTTGATATACCGGTATATATTTTTCAAACTACAAGCTACATTATAATCGTTGGATACGATTGGATCATCACGATCAGTCACATTACGTGACGTCACCATCCACGGATCACACGCTTCATTGTCTCCAACGGACACAAACATATGCTGCTGGTTTGTTGCTATTTCCTACAGACTTATCATTTGAAATCTCTATTTCTTACCCACATTAGTGCCCATATTACGGGTTTGTTATCAGCACATTTATTGCAAAAATCAAGTTTTTGCGTTTTGTTGTTGTTTTTAATTTAGCAATCGCTATTTTTAATATGTTGTGTATTTTACTCTTCTAGCCAATTATACATTATTCTTATACCAATATTAATTCATTTCCTTGATGCCGGCATTCTAGACTTATATGAGTCACCTGAATTTTATTATTTTTTATTTTTTGTTATAATCATATGCTATATGTTTATTTTGTATACCCTGCCTACATTTATTTATTTATTTGTAAATTAAATTGACATTTTTACATTGTCACAACTAGTTTCTTTTCTAATACTTATATATATTCAACATCTTGATTATTCTTGTTATTATATTAATATCACAGTCAAATCACTTTAGGTTTGCTCCATCCAGAGCGCTTATCCCACAATTCCCCACTTTTTATACATTTGGCTGAGAATGGTCATCTGATATTCGCAACAAGTCGGATGGACGGCAGAATCATTATCAGGCTGATGAAAGTCAGTAGATGAAAATCGTGATACAATGGATAATAAACCAAGTATTTGACTTTCAATATTTTGAAAGAGCAGGAAATATAAAGCAGCTTTATAAAGTTATAGTCCTATCATAACATTTGTTTTGTTGTCTTCTTATTGTTATTTTATAAATCAAGAACGTAAGCAAGCACTATGCCGATATGCATGGTTTTGAAAGAAAAATAATACCCGGGGACCAGGCTTACATTATTGGTTTGTAAAATAAAGATAATAATAGAACAAAGAAAAAATGAGTATCAAATAATTGAGTAGATTAATTTGCTGTTCTAGCAGATTCAAGTATGAAATCATTAACCCCTTAGTGACCAGAGCACTTTTCCATTTTCTGTCCGTTTGGGACCAAGGCTATTTTTACATTTTTGCGGTGTTTGTGTTTAGCTGTAATTTTCTTCTTACTCATTTACTGTACCCACACATATTATATACCGTTTTTCTCGCCATTAAATGGACTTTCTAAAGATACCATTATTTTCATCATATCTTATAATTTACTATAAAAAAAATGATAAAATATGAGGAAAAATGGAAAAAAACACACTTTTTCTAACTTTGACCCCCAAAATCTGTTACATATCTAAAACCACCAAAAAACACCCATGCTAAATAGTTTCTAAATTTTGTCCTGAGTTTAGAAATACCCAATGTTTACATGTTCTTTGCTTTTTTTGCAAGTTATAGGGCCATAAATATAAGTAGCACTTTGCTATTTCCAAACCATTTTTTTCCAAAATTAGCGCTAGTTACATTAGAACACTGATATCTTTCAGGAATCCCTGAATATCCCTTGACATGTATATATTTTTTTTTTTGTAGACATCCCAAAGTATTGATCTAGGCCAATTTTGGTATATTTCATACCACCATTTCACCGCCAAATGCGATCAAATACAAAAAATTGTTCACTTTTTCACAAATTTTTTCACAAACTTTAGGTTTCTCACTGAAATCATTTACAAACAGCTTGTGCAATTATGGCATAAATGGTTGTAAATTCTTCTCTGGGATCCCCTTTGTTCAGAAATAGCACACATATATGGCTTTGGCGTTGCTTTTTGGTAATTAGAAGGCCGCTAAATGCCACTGCGCCCCACAAGTGTATCATGCCCAGCAGTTAAGGGGTTAATTAGGGAGCTTTTAGGGAGCTTGTAGGGTTAATTTTAGCTTTAGTGTAGTGTAGTAGACAACCCCAAGTATTGATCTAGGCACATTTTGGTATATTTCATGCCACCATTTCACCGCCAAATGCGATCAAATTAAAAAAAAACGTAAAATTTTTCACAATTTTAGGTTTCTCACTGAAATCATTTACAAACAGCTTGTGCAATTATGGCACAAATGGTTGTAAATGCTTGTCTGGGATCCCCTTTGTTCAGAAATAGCAGACATATATGACTTTGGCGTTGCTTTCTGGTAATTAGAAGGCCACTAAATCCTGTTGCGCCTCACACGTGTATTATGGCTAGCAGTGAAAGGGTTAATTAGGGAGTTTGTAGTGAGCTTGCAGGGTTAATTTTAGCTTTAGTGTAGAGATCAGCCTCCCATCTGACACATCCCACCCCCTGATCCCTCCCAAACAGCTCCCTTCCCTCCCCCACCCCACAATTGTCCCCGCCATCTTAAGTACTGGCAGAAAGTCTGCCAGTACTAAAATAAAAGGGTTTTTAAAAAAAAAATGAATTTTTTTTTATAGCATATTTACATATGCTACTGTGTAGGATCCCCCCCTTAGCCCCCAACCTCCCTGATCCCCCCCAAAACCGCTCTCTAACCCTCCCCTCTGCCTTATTGGGGGCCATCTTGGGTACTGGCAGCTGTCTGCCAGTACCCAGTTTACAATAAAAAAATGCTTTTTTTTTGTTTTTTTTGTTTTTTTTTCTGTAGTGTAGCTTTCCCCCACCCCCCACCCCCCACAGACTAACCCCCACCACCTTGCTTATTGTTTACATTTTTGTTTGACATATTTGATATATTTTTTATTTCCCATTTTCTGTAGTGTAGCGGTTCCCACCCGCTCCCTCCCCGTGCACGCGCCCGCCCCCACCCTCCCGTGCACGCGCGCGCGCCCGTGCGCGCCCCCAGCCACCCCCGCCCACGATCCCGCCCCCCTTCACATCCACATGGCCATCGATGGCCGCCACCCGCCTCCCGGTCCGGCTCCCACCCACCAACGCAGGTAGCCACCGATCTCCGGTGCAGAGAGGGCCACAGAGTGGCTCTCTCTGCACCGGATTACTTAAAAACGTTATTGCAGGATGCCTCCATATCGAGGCATCACTGCAATAACCGGAAAGCAGCTGGAAGCGAGCAGGATCGCTTCCAGCTGCTTTCCACACTGAGGACGTGCAGGGTACGTTCTCAGGCATTAACTGCCTTTTTTCTGAGGACGTACCCTGCACGTCCTCAGTCGTTAAGGGGTTAAAGAAAAATGTTTGGTTCATTATATCTTTAAGCACAACACTTGATCATGGAAACTTGCCAAGAAAAGGGTAACAGGGCTAGGGAACTGGGACAGGGTACTATTTGAATGTAATACTCTGGGAGTAAATATGTAATCTTCAATCCATTTTTTTTTCTAAAACCTATGTTTGTATTCCTTATTAAGGTACTTACCAGAACTAGGCTGAGACGTGCTTGGGGCTGATTGCCCTGCAGAGTTTTTTTGGTGATCTGGAAAACATCAAGGATAAGAGACAGGTAAGTTTAACACGTGTATTAGTGAACAATAGTTATTAGTGATGAATGATTCATAATTTCAAAAAAAACTTATACAGGCCAGGTAGTGAAATATATATATAAAATGTTGTCAACAGTCCATAATAGGCATTTAAATGTGATGGTCAATTTTTTATATTTTAAATCATTGAAGTCACATTACAGAAAAAAAGGATGCAAAGGCCACAGCGTCTAAAATTCAGGTATTGGTGAGGTAGGGAAAGACAAAATAAAGGGTCTTGGGAGGGAAAGAGAATAAAGGTGACATGAGGAAAAAGGATATAGGGGAACAACAAATATATAATAACTAGTATTTATATAGCGTCTTTCTCACAGCGGGACTCAAACTCTTGAAGCGCATTTTCAGCGCTCGCTCTCGAAATTAACCAAATCGGCAGGTGAATAGTTATAGTTGTTATTATTAATAAATTTAATGGTACTAATTTGAGCGACATCAGAAGGATTAAGGGCTGAGTTGGCCCTGCTGGGATTTGAACCTTTGTATCTTTGAACAGGCTTTTGTAGTCAGGGCATTTTGCCAATTGAGCTACCTCACCGGCCTTATATAAAGTGTGATTTTGATTCTGTCATATACAACTATGCCAGATGCATTCATATTCCATCTTTCACATACACAATTCACATACACAAGAAATGTATGTGGATGATGGAAGCTGAGTTATGACATATGTGTATGTAACTATGTATGCTGCCTAGAATGCAACTCTCGTCATACATGATTTTTGCCTTAAAGATATGGGTCTTTCTTTATTTGTTTAAAAAAAAAAATCTAGAATAGTAAATTGTAATACCTAAAGGATAAATCGATTGTCTTGTCTTACACTTTATTCCCTTGTATTTATTTTTTTATTTCCACACCCATGCAAAGTAATCAAAGTAATCGTATATTTAATTTTACTCACCAGCTCTCTTTTGCCTGACAGATTCGTCTCTCCTACTTGCACTACGGACACCAGTGACAACAGCCTCTGGAAGAAGTTTGTCCCGCACCTTCTTCTCCCAACTGTTGAAACGCACAGTCTTTGATGTGGAGTGCATCATTGACATTTTCCTTTAGACCATCGCCCTGCAATCATAATACCTATAAATCAAATAAAAACATATTTTTGGTTAGAAAATAATTTAAAAAAAACATTGAAAAACTATAATGACTTTATTTGAAAATAAGGATTTCTTACATTTTGCATCTGACACATCAAAAGAATACCAGCGGAGCTATTGGAAATGACTGACAGTGCCTGACCTTTACCCCAGATTTTTACAGGCCCATTTATCAAGCTCCGTATGGAGCTTGAAGGGCCGTGTTTCTGGCGAGTCTTCAGACTCGCCAGAAACACAAATTATGAAGCAGCGGTCTAAAGACCGCTGCTTCATAACCCTGTCCGCCTGCTCTGAGCAGGCGGACAGGAATCGCCGGAAATCAACCCGATCGAATACGATCGGGTTGATTGACAGCTCCCTGCTGGCGGCCGATTGGCCGCGAGTCAGCAGGGGGCGGCGTTGCACCAGCAGCTCTTGTGAGCTGCTAGTGCAATGTTAAATGTGGAGAGCATATTGCTCTCCGCATTTAGCGAGGTCTTGCGGACCTGATCCACAGTGTCGGATCAGGTCCGCAAGCCCTTTGATAAATGGGCCCCTTAGAGTTTTCAAAAGTTATATTATAGAGATGGATAGATTAATAGAAATATATATATATATATATTCACAGGTTATAATTGTTGTTTTATATGCATGTAAAATTTAGGTATGTAACAATTAAATATGTTTTTTTTTAAAGTTAGTACAGTGTTTGCTTATCTGGTATACATTGAAATGGACTATAAAGTCAAAATAAAGTTTTATGATTCTGAATCAGATAGATCAGATAATTGGAAATGTAAAGGGACATGAAAAGAAAAACAAATATTTTTCATGATTCAGATAGAGGATATCATTTTCAAAAATTTTTGAATTTACTTCTATTTTCTAATTTATTTAATTCTCTTGGTATCATTTATTGAAGGAGCAGCAATGCACGAATGGTTTCTAACGAAACACCTGGGTGAGCCAATCAAAATTGAAATATATGTATATGCAGCCACTAATCAACAGCGAGAAAATAGCTTCTCTGCTGCTCCAAAGCTTGCCTAGCAAAACATTTCAACAAATGATAACAAGAGAAGGAAGATAATTAAATAATATAAGTTATTTTGAAAGTTATTTAATTAAAATTGAATTATCTATATGAATTGTGGAAGAAACATATTGGTTCATGTCCTTTTAAGTATATACATTTAATAATTTACTTCATTTATATAAATTTACAGTCTTTTTATGTAATAACTTCCTGAGCATGTGCAGAAGCTCACAGGGTATACATATAGTCTGTGATTGGATGATATCTGTCACATATACAGGGGACCATAAACAAAAAATTGGTATAAAAATAATTATATACATTTTAATGAAGTGTTAGAATTGCATTGTATTTTTATTAGCCACTTCTTAATTATGTTATGTATTAAACTGCATGAGCGGTCCTTTAACAATAAGATATTTATATTATAAGGATAGGTATGTTTGGCTGATGCAGTCATACGCATAGCATACTAGAGAGTGAGACTGACTGCAGCATGAGAAAAACATACCTGGACTTAAAAAATATTACAACCAACGCTGAATGTGCAGTGGAGAGTAGAGGAAACTGCGCAAGAAAAGCATGAGGACGGCGCTGCTCAAAGTGAATTTGATAATATACATAAATTGAAAAGTAAAAATTTTTTTATAAATGAATTTTTAAAGGTACACTGAAACCAAATTTTTTCTTTCACGATTCAGGTAGAGCATGCAATTTTAATAAAATTTCAAATTTACTACTATTATTTTTTTTTTCTTCAGTCTCCTTGGAGCTTGAATTGAAAAAGCAGGAATGTAAAGCTTACGAAATGGAACAATTTTTGGTTCAGCATCTTGGATAGCGATTGCTGATTGGTGGCAACATTTAGCCAGCAATCATCAAGCACTACCCAGGTACTGACCCAAGGATGGGCTGGCTCATAGGCTTACATTCATTCTTTTTCAAATAAAGATAGTTACCAAGCAGTTAATTTATCAAGCTCCGTACGGATCTTCATGTCCCTGAGGCTCGCCGGAAAAGTTATGAAGCAGCTGTCGGCATTTATCGAAGTACAGCGGACATGATACGCTACATCGTATCATGTCCCCTCGCACATTAATACATTGACCCCCCAAGAGAACACAGAAAATTTGATAATAGGAGTAAATTAGAAAGTTGATAAAAAAAATTGATGCTCTATTGGAATCATGAAAGAAATAATTTGGGTTCAGTGTCCCTTTACGTTTGAATCTGACTTTGTGCCCCATAAAGTTTTTTAAAGTTTATCACTTTATTTATAAATCATGAGAAGACAAATATATATATTCCAAAAAATGAATATATTTGGTCTTGGTTGGGCAAAGTTTCCAACTTTAATTCTGTAAATATTATAAAAAAAGGCCTTAAATGGATAATAAACAGTAAACACAAAATTTTTATTTCAAGATAGAGATTAAACGATTATATTATTTAATAGTAAGTCATTATTTCTTCATTCACGTGGAATCTTTATTTGAAAGCAGGAATGAGCATTTTTTGGGTTCAGAACCTGGGTTGCACTTGCTTATTGGTTTGTTATATGTTGCCACCAATCTCAAAAGCTCGCCATGGTACTAAAACAAAAAATGGGCAGGCTCTGTCCTGTCCTTACCTTATCAACTTACAATTTCAAATAAAGATAACAAGAGAAAAAAGACAAATTAATAATAATAGGAGTAATTTAGAAAGTTGATTAAAAAATAAATGCTCTAGAAGAATCATGAAATAAATTTTCTGAGTTTACTACCCCTTTAAGCTTGACTTACATTCCTGCATTTTCAAATAAAGATGCCATGACAATGAATAATAATATTAATTGAATTTATTTCTTTAGTTTACACATTTTGGCCTGTGTAGTATGTACACACAGGCAAACACACACTAGAGTTAGTTTTTACTATAAAAGAAAATTGTTTTTGAAACTTACCGGTGCTTGACGCAGGCGGCTGTCCGGTCCACTGCTCCAACTGCAAAGACAGCATCACGAACTGTGTTCCATGCCGCTTGCTTTGCCGAGGACGAAACACTGGAGGAAAACAAGATGTGACGGACTTTCAACACTGCAGACACAAGTGAGAAATTTTCTTCTGGCGTAAAGGTTGGCCCTCTATGCCTTGGTGAAGTGGCACGCTGCTGTTCAGCAGCACTAGAGTCTGACTCCTCAGAGGTTGTAAGTGGCTTCCTCCTCTTAAATTGTTTTTTGGCACTGTTGTGCTTTTTTACTCCACCATGCCTCTCCTTGTCCCTACCTACACTCTCCCTATCCCTATGTACAGGGTGCCTATGACGAATCCTATGCCTATCCCTACCTCTATCACTATCCCTATTATTATTACTACTCTCCCTAGCTCCACGGTCCCTATCCCTACATCCACTCTCTCTAATATCACTACCTCTACTCTCCCTAGTACTAACTACACTGTCCCTATCTCTACTGTCCCTATCACCTCCATGAACACTCCCAATTTCTCTAACAGACATTCTCAAATCTCAATCTCCACTGCTCTCTGACTTCAACTCACGAAAATTAACAAAGATATATTAGTTACATGGGTGTGGCTATAGTGTGCAGGAGTGATGCAAGCATAATTGTCAACCAGGCTGCCTGATTGGCTGCACAGTGCACACTGCACAGTCTAAATAATTATAAATATAATGATGTGTTTAAATGACATATTAAATGTATTTATTATTAATATATTACAGTCATTTAAAAGTGGAATACAATACATTTCATTTATGAATAATATTGATATGATTAAATAATATCTAATCGATTTTAAAAAAGAAATCGAATGTATCAGAAATAATCGAACCGAATCGTTTACGAAATAATGATTGAACGAGAAAAAAATGGTCATAAATTACGATTCGGTCTGAAATTAAATTCGGTCCGAAATTACAAATAGGTCCGATATTACGAATTGGTCCGAAATTAGTAATCTGTCCAAAATTTGAATTGCGGTTTTGAATGAATCCGAATGAATGAATTAACTAAATTACGAACGGAATTGAAACGAATAAATTACACATACCAAATGAATGCGACCGTATCAAACCGAAAAAGAAAAAGAACGAATCGAAACGAAACAAAACAAATTTTTCGAGCGCGCACATGTCTAGTTTGTACTACTTGCATTCTCTGTTGTATGTAAATGTACACATACATTCAGATTTGTATTTACCATTTGAGATGAAATACCAACAGTATCATAAGTCCTGCAGAGATGAGGTGTTACTTTTACTTAAAGGGACACTGAACCCAATTTTTTTCTTTTGTAATTCAGATAGAGCATGCAATTTTAAGCCAATTTCTAATTTACTCCTATTATCAATTGTTCTTTGTTCTCTTGCTATCATTATTTGAAAAATAAGGCATCTATGCTTTTTTTTTGGTTTCAGAACTCTGGACAGCACTTTTTTATTGGTGGATGAATTTATCCACCAATCAGCAAGGACAACCCAGGTTGTTCACCAAAAATGGGCCGGCATCTAAACTTACATTCTTGCATTTCAAATAAAGATACCAAGAGAATGAAGAAAATTTGATAATAGGAGTAAATTAGAAAGTTGCTTAAAATTTCATGCTCAATCGGAATCATGAAAAAAAATTTATGGGTACAGTGTCCCTTTAACATCTAGATAGGCCTATACATCTTTATAAAGCACTTTTGCAATTTTTTGTATAAAGAGAGAGAGAGAGAGAAGCATTAAGAAGATAGCAGATCCATATGTTCACGGATAATTTATGTTTTGGTAAAGAATATAAAGAGCACAGAAAAGAGATATTGAGCACTATTGTAAATCTATAAAACACATTTTTTATTTACAAATGTCATCTCTAACTGCTATTCAATTCTAATCTCTAGACCATATAGCACACAAAAAATACCATTAAGATCACCTAGCTGCTATTAACCCTTACACTGACAGACCAACACATTGCAAAACAACACCATTATGATCATCTAAAGTCCAGACCCCCTTTGCAAAAAAACATCCAATCACTAACTACCCCATCCACTAAAGACTATAAAGTTCTAAAGTGCCTATTAAAAAGAATATGTTTATGTATATGTGCACATACATGATAGAAGAGGTTGAAAGAAGACAGAAGTCCATTGAGTTCAACCTATACACATCTTACCTGATTTACAATAAAAGCTCCAATTTAGCTTAACTTAATTTCATTAAAAGTTGACCCATTTACACAAGCAACCAAATTCATGAATTCTGTTTCTAGCAAGAAATATATCTACGCCATTTTCAAATTTATCTATGGTATTGGAATTCACTACTTCCTTAGAAAATTAAATTTTGCTTCATCCAGCCTTAAATTGTTGCCTCTTGTCACAAGAAAATCATTGGAATAAACAGAGCTTTTGCCAGCTATGTATATGGACCTTCAATATATTTATATAAAGTAATCATATCACCTCTTAAGCACCTTTTTTTTCTAGAGAAAACAGACCCAGTTTAACTTTTCCATTCCCCTTATTCGTTTTGTTGCCCTTCTCTGAAGATTTTCTAACTTTTCAAAGTCTTTTTTGAGATTGTTCCCCAGAACTGCACTCCATACTTAAGGTTAGGTCTCACCAGGGATTTATATAGTGATATAATTATGCTTCCCTCCCTTGCATTAATGTCTCTTTTCATACATGCTAGTATTTTAATATCCTTAGAAAGCCACTGTCCTGCATTATGCACCCATTTTTAGTTTGTTAGGCATAAGTACACCCAAATCCCTTTCCTCCTCTGTTTTGCCAAGTCTAGTCCTATTTAAATAATAGGTTGCCTGCTTATGTTTACTTTAATTTTCAGTGTTGAAACTCCTTTTCCACTTACCAGCCTATTTGTAAATCCCCTTGAACAGAAACTTCATTGTGCACTGACCTAATGACCTTACACAACTTTTTATAATCTGCAAAAATAGAGATGTTGCTATTTAATACTTGCTCCAATTCATTAATAAAAAATATGAAAAAGAACAGGGCCCAGTACTGATCCCTGGAGGACTCCACTAATTACCTTTGTCCAATCTGAGTGTGATCCATTTACTACTACTTTGTGCTCCCTGTCTTTTATCCATTTATTTATCCATAATTTAACATTTTCAGATATTCCCAGTGCCTTAATTTTGTAAAATAATCTATCATGTGGTACTGTGTCAAACACCTTTGCAAAATACAAATATATCACCATTTTATCTATATCTTTACTTACTTCCTCATATAATCTAATCTTACTTCCTCATATAATCTAATCAGAATAGTTGACATGATCTATTTCTCATAAAACTATGCTGATTTCAAATTTATAATCTTGTTTACACAAACATACTCATCAATATAATCCCTTATAGTCTTTCGAGTATCTTGCCTACTAGTGATGTCAGACTAACTGGACTATAGCTTCCTGGATCATCCCTGCTTCCCATTCTAACAAGTGGCACTATGTCAGCTTTACACCAGTCCTGTGGTACTATGACTGAGGATAATGAGTCTAGAAAAATTAAGATCAGAGGTTTGGCTATATCAGTGCTAAATTCCCTTAAGACCCTTTGGTGTATTCCATCTGGACCTGGAGTTGTATTTACCTTAATATTATCCTTTCTTTCCTGATATTCTCTAGAGATAACCCAATTATTGGTATGGGCTTGTATGTTCTAGTTTGTTTCAATTTATCTCTTTTGTGTATACTGAAGAAAAGAACTGGTTTAGTACCTCAGCCTTCTCCCTGTCACTGTTAATCATGCTACCCTTCTCTTATTTTAATATACCTATATTAAATTGCATTTTTGCATGCTTTGTTGCATTACTTATGTATTTGGAATGTTGAGTACTATTTTCCACATTGGCTTGGATATTTTTTTTTTACTTTTATGTGGTATGTGTCAATGTGTATATTTGTTTAATAAAGTTTTAAATGTTATTAATTTATTCTCTGTGGGTTTATTTAATAATACGTTTATGCTAATTAATAATTTCCTTAAACCAATTCAATTTTGCTTCCCTTAAATTAAAACTCCTGGTTGAACCCTTGTAACACTACTTATGGAAATAGATTTAAAATTGACCATGTTATCATAACCCAAATGTTCTTTGTCTTCTATGTTTGATATTATTTCTGTATTGTTTGATTATACTAAATTCATTATAGCTTTATTCCTAGTTGGCACCTCTATTAAAGGGACATAAAACCCACTTTTTTTTTACTTTCATGGTTCAAATAGAGTATGTAATTTTAAACAACTTTTAAATTTATTCTATTATATAATTTGTTTAGTTCTCTTGGTATCCTTTGTTAAAAAGCATACCTAGGTAGTCTGAGGAGCTGCACATATATTCCTCATGTTATTGGCTGGACCATATGTAAAAGTAAATTGGAAAGTTGTTTAAAATTGTGTTTTCTATCTGAATAATAATATGGAAATTTTGGGTTTCACGTCTCTTTGTGACATGAATTTATCTTTGAGAACATTTAAAAAAAATCAATCTCTCTTAGCTAGTATTGCTAGTTTCATTGGCCTAGTTTATTTTGAGATAGTTAAAATCTTCCAAAATTACAGCACAGTTATTATTATACAGTCTTTTCGAATTGCATTAGCAGTTGAGTTTCTTCAATGTCAGTAATGTTGGGGGCTTGTAGCATGTTCCTAGTAATATTTTTTCAGGAATTTTCCCCCCACTCTTAATTTCAACCCACAGTGTCTCTCACGGTGTCTCTGCAGAAAACAATTTAAAAACTCCCTTAGTAGTCAAATGCTATACTTAAACAGAGAATCTTACTTTAACAGGGAAGCTGATTATAGCAAGCCTTACAGAGCAAAGTTCACAAAGTTAGGGACAGTCTAGTCAAAAATAAACTTTCATGATTCAGATAAGGCATGCAATTTTCAACAACTTTACATTAAAACAAAAAAATTGCTTTATTATCTTGGTATTGTTATCTTTGTTGAAAGCTAAACCTAGGTAGGTTCATATGATAATTTCTAAGCCCTTGAAGGCCGCCTATTATCTTTGCATTTTGACAGTTTTTCACAGCTAAAATTGTGCTCAATCCCATGGAGTTATTTATGAGTAAGCACTGATTGGCTAAAATGCAAGTCTGTCAAAAGAAATGAAATTAGGTGGCAGTCTTCAGAGGCTTGGATACAAGGTAATCATAGAGATCAAAAGCATATTAATATAACCGTGTTGGTTATGCAAAACTGGGTAACTGTTTTTTAAACAATACAAATTCTGGAGTAGACTGTCCTTTTATTTTGCTAAATTTTTAGAGTTTCCTGGACCCACACTTGTGAAAATAATCCCTCCCCTTAATTACACACACACACACACACACACAAGAAAAGGGTAGGATTAAAAAAAATACAGGAATCAGTTAAAAAGCAAGCTTAAATAAAATAGTTAAATATAAAGTTTAAAACTTTTCACCCCTTATGCAGTAAACAATTTAAACAATTTAAAAACTCCATTGGTAGTCAAACTCTATACTTACTTTAACAGGGAAACAGATTATAGCATGTCTTCTAGAGCAGTTAAAACTCCCTAACCACCAGACTTCACAAAAACACAGCTAATAACCCTAATATGGGGGTTCTTGTGGGTGGAGTCAGAGGGAGGTTTTGTGTGGTTAGTGCATTGGGGATTTGGCAGTTAAGGAGTTAATTGCAGTTAGGGGTCTTATCAATGGGATACTTATTTATTTATTTATTATTTATTTTTGGCTAAGTCTAGTGCTTAGGAGGTTTATTGCATAGGTGTTATCATTTTTTGTAGGTTAGTAGTGAAGGGGGCCCAACAATTTGGGGGTTAAATGAGTTAGGATTATGTGAATTTAGGGTTTTATTACTGTCATGAGATGCAGGACACAGTATGGAAGGTACAACTCGATTTTATTGAGAAGCATAGGAATAACAGACTGCACACATTACATCCAGCTTAGTTACTGTGACACAGGTTGAACAGGCCTTAGGCCACGCCCCTTCCTGAGACATCACACCCATACTCTCATCACATCCCCCCTCTTTTCAAAGAACAAAACACAATTTGTTTTCTAAATACAACAGATAAAAATGATATATAAATATAACAAAAATACAATCCTATCTTGGACATCAGGGTAGACTACCCTAGTCCACAGTGGCCATGGGATTATTCTGTCCATTCTTCTGGTCACTGCTCTGCCTACAATGAGAATCTCGGTAGCGGACAGGAAGTTTCACCAGCCTTCCACTTGATGTCATTTTACAAGAACTATCTTCCGATGCAGTGGTAGGTAATTTATAGTCAAATGAATGCACTGAAGTATCCCCACTGTAGTCTTGCTGTGGGGAAGGTACCCCTCTTATGATAGGGGATTCCATCAGTTGTGGCTCTGAAGAATCCACTCCCAAACCCTCAGGTTCTGGCTGAAGATGTCTTCTATTTTGGCATGTGACAGTCCCTTCCTCAGTAAGGACTACATATGACCTTGGTTCTGGGGAGTGTTCTGGGGAGTGTACTATTACAGTGGCTGGTGTTTTCCATTTCTTTTCATCATCCAGTTTACCTTTGACACTTTGGTCCGTGTTTAGCTCCGGCAAAGGCCTCACAGAGTGTCTTCTGTCGTAAAAGAATCAGTAGCCCCGTTTCGCCTCTTCATCGCGGAACAGGGAGGGCTGATTTGAACTCACCCACAGACGGTAGTGTGGTGCAGAACTGTTGTCCTAGCATCAGCTGTGCCGGGCTATAACCTGTGGCTTGAATAGGAGTCACCCTATAAGCTAGGAGAGCTAGGTAGGGCTCCACTTGCTTTAAAATGAACATGGTGGTTTGAACTTCCCTCTCGGCCATTCCATTGGCCTGCGGGTAATGCAGACTTGAAGTAGAATGAATGAAGTCATATTCACTGCTGAAGGAACTGAAGTCCATGGAAGCAAGCTGCATCCTGTTATCACACCCTAGCTCCATCGGTATGCCCCACTGGGCGAACAACTTTTAAGGCGAGTGATGACAGCCAGCCTAGTAGTCTCACTCAGGAGTGCGATCTCAAGGTACCTGAAATAGTAGTCGATCACAACCAAGTATTTCTTCCCATTAATTTCACACAGATCTGTGGCAAATGGACTGCAGGCAGTGGGGTGGAAATTAAGGGCTCCCTCCTTTGATTGGGCCGGTGTTCCTGGGAAAAAGGCACATTTTGAAACATATCCTGCAATGTTGGTACTGATCCCAGGCCACCACACCACCATAGCTGTCCTTTCTCTGCACTTTGTTATGCCCAAGCGACCATCGTGAATTCTGCTTAGAATTTCCTGCCGCATGCTGACACAGGTATGACAATGCGGTCTTAAATCAGCACCAAACTATCCAGCTCTATGAGCTGTGCCCTCTCTGACTGGTAAGAGCTTAACAACATCCAGGCTTCCCGGCTCTCGGGCCAACCTCCCTTTATATACTTTATAACTTCCTAAAGATCTGTGTCAAGACGTGTCTCCCTTCTTATCTGCTCTAACTTCCTCAAATAGATGGATTTAGATGCCAGAACTGAATCCATGTACACTTCCACATCTGACTCAGTCGAGGACCCTTTAGCAGCAGCCTGCGGGAGCCTGGAAAGTGTATCTGCCACTACGAGTTGTTTCCCCGGCACATGCACTGCCTGAACGTTGAACCTGAGCAGCCTCATCAGAAGTCTCCAGACCCACTAGATAATGGAAATGCTCAGAGGCTCAAACTGCAACCAAACATTCTTTCTCAATTTGGGCGTATTTTGATTTGGCTGCCGTCAGTGTACGGGAGCAGTGAGCGATAGGCTGTAGTTTATTCTCATTTAACTGCAGGAGAGTAGCTCCTAACCCATAGCTGCTTGCATCTGCACTAACCACAGTATTTTTGGAAGGGTCATAGAACCCCAGCACTGGGGCGGATCCCAACATGGACTTGACCCGTGTAAAGGCCTCTTTTTTTTTGTGGTCCCCAGACCCAGCAACATCTTTCTTTAACAATTCCGTGATGGGGTGTAACACTGAGCACAAGTCTGGTAGGAACTTGCCCGCATAATTCACAAGGTCAAATACTTTTCTCAGCTCGTGTACGTCTGAAGGACTTTTCATTTGCTCAATAGCAAGGACTTTACTAGAGTCCGGCTTGTTACCATCTCTACTAATGATGTGTCCAAAGAAACGTAATTCATATTTTCTAAAATGACATTTTTCTTTATTCAATTTCAGCCTGGACTCTTTGATGGTCTGTAGCACACAGCTCAACTGCTGATCGTGTTCTTCCAGGGTGGATCCATACACCAGGATATCATCCATAACAACTACAGAATCCTCGTGATCCCTCAGGAGGGAACTCATTTCTCTTTGAAACATTTCAGGGGCAGAGGATTTCCCAAAGGGGAGTCTGCAAAAGCAAAACCGACCTACCGGTATAATGAAGGTAGTCAGTTTGCAGCTCTTAGGGTCTAGAGGTATCTGCCAGAATACATTGGAAGCATCGAGTGTAGAAAATAATTTTGCCCCAGAAAATTTTGGAGCTATGTCTTCAAGTGTTGGCATCACATATCTCTCTCTTTTCACAGCCTCATCCAAACATTTTAAATCTACGCAGATGCGTGTCTTCCCATTCTTCTTTGCCACGGGCACAATGGGAGCACACCAGTCAGTTGCTTCAGCCACTTCTTCAATAACTCCCATGTTCTTTATTCACAGAAGTTCCTTCTCCACCTGAGGCATGAGTGGGAATGGAATTCTATGAGGAGTAGTAATACTGTATGGGACTGCATATTCAGACTGGCTCACAGTTTAACAGGCCCAATTCGCCAAACATGTCTTCCTTGATCTTATTTACTCTAGTGACGAGACCCAAACTACAGGCTGCTTTCCGGCTCAATACGTTGTTAACACATTGCCCTCTGATTACATGTACTCACATGGTGAATTTCTTCTGCTTGTACTCACAGCTAGTGATAAATTTTCCAGCACAATCAATGCGGCCTCCAGGACTGTGAACTTTTGTCGTGACTTTTTCAAGTGGAGTCTGTTGAGGCAGTTTCATAAATGCTGCAAGAGACATGACTGTAATGTCTGCACCTGTGCAATCCTAAAGGCAACCCTGGCTCCCATCACTGTGAGGGTAACCTACCAATCATCATTTGAACCAGACTGTTATACCACAGACCATACAAAGGACACCTCTTGGGTTTCTTGGTCACTGTCCACCTGAATCTCTTTAATAGACTCAATTTTACACACCACTTCAAAATAGCCCATTCGGTTACACTTCCTGCACCTCTTGTCTCTAGCGGGGCATAAAACATTTGCTTCATGGGTACGGTTACACCGCAAGCACCCAACCGCTTCTGGGCCTATCTGCTGCCCTTGGTCTACCGCTCATACTTTGCCTTTCGCCTGCATCTCTCCTGAACTGCTGCACTTTATCTACAATACTCTTAGACCTCATGCCAGCACTTTGCTTCTTCACCAGTTCACTCTAGCGGGCCATCCTTATAGCCTCATCTAGCGTCAATTCAGCCTCCAACTGTAACTTCAGTGAGACCTCAGCATCTGCAATTCCTACAACTATTCTGTCTCTGATTTGCTCTTCCTTAGCAGCTCCAAACTCACAGAACTCTGCTAATTCATACAAACTGCGCACAAATGACTCCAGCGATTCTCCCACACGCTGGGTACGTTTGTGGAAACAGGCCCTCTCATAAATAACATTTATTTTAGGCACAAAATGGGCACTGAGTTTATTCATAACTATCTCAAAATCAAATTCTTCCTCTTCTTGGAATGTAAAAGCATTATACACTGGCTCAACATCTTTCCCCATAGAGTATAGAAGAGAATTAACTTGTACTTCACCACTCTCCTTGTCCAGCTTGGAAGCAATCCTTAAGCGTGCAAACCGCTGTCACCATGTGGGCCATGCTGCAGGCTGGGAGAAATAAAAAGGCTCAGGTGGAGTAAATTTCAACATTGTCATTAATTAGGAAACAGATGTGCAGGTACATACTTCTGACACCATGTCATGAGATGCAGGACATAGTATGGAAGGTACAACTCGATTTTATTGAGGAGCATAGGAATAACAGACTGCACACATTACATCCAGCTTAGTTACTGCAACACAGGTTGAACCGGCCCTAGGCCACACCATTTCCTGTGATGTTACACCCACACTCTCATCACAGTTACTGTGGGGTTAAAGAGACTTGTAGTATTGGTGTGAACTGTTACTGCTCACTATAACAATTTACCAGCTTTTCAGAAGTAGTTTTAAAAGTGACCTATTAGTTCTAGCTAGGTTGAACTCTGCAATTTGGCTGCATAATGAACAAAAAAAAAGGGTTTGGCAGCATTTATATTTTACTACTGAACCAAATGTTATCATCCAATTATTATTTTTTAAGCACTTGTTGAGGCAAAATCAGCTTTGTGAGTTAGGTTATATTATTTACTAAATACAAATTTAGTCCATGATCTCACAATAAGGTACTGAAATCATGCAGTGAGATTTCTAAACCCTTTTTGGTATTATAACCAAATATTTTAATTAAAGTGAATGTCAATTTTCATAGTTTTGATGGCACTCATTAATTCCTTATGTGTCTATTAGTTAAACTGACACTTTTTTTTTAATTAAAAAAATTATTCTTATTTATATATTTATATTACCAATTTGCTGCTGTTTTCAAGCCCAGCTCCTCCCATCCGCTACTTCCTTCTTTTCCTCCCTGTGACGTATAGAGCGGTCCCACCCACTCTATATGTATTCTCCAAGCGCGCTCCTGTCTACTCCAGCAACAGCGCATGCGTTACAAGGCAATTTCGTTGACTAGCTACATAGTATTCAATGAATGAATACATTCATAGAATACTATTGTGGCATTGAGTGTGGCATCTATTGTGGCATCAAATTTTTCTCGAAAGACTAATTCATGAAGGAATGAAGTAACCATAACAACACTGATAAGGTTGTTTAGATAAGAAAACCTATTGTGTATGTATATATTATAACCGTTTATTTTCTAAATCTGAATTACTCTTTATTGAAGTATCAAAGAGTTCAAATTTTTGCTTTTTAAAACTTACACATATAATTTATTATAAAAAATATAATTAAACGAATGATACCCTTTTTGTAATAAAATTATGATATCAATTCATTGAATAATACTTGAAATCAATATATCGTTGGTCTTTTACTATAATATAAATGTCAATAAATTTATTGCGCTAATCTATGTTTGCAATAATTTGAACTAAATTGAATTTATAAATTATATTATTTTAGTTAATTTAATATTACATGATTGACAAATACTAATGAAATTATATAGTAACAATAATAATACAATTTTAAAGATTTGCATTAATCTTAATCTTTTTTTATATGCATTTGAATTATATTACCCATTTTATACATTTGTTACAAAGTCATAATAAATGTTTTTAAATCAGAGCTGTTATGATCGCTATTTACCTGCCTGTAGATGATCGATGAATATTTTTCTAACACCAAAAATAAGGCTATAGCACATGCACGACAGGTGAACGCACGTCAAAGCGGAATAGAAGATTTCAGGTCTAACGCAGGCGCATTTACAAAAATGATTGGTCCCCCGGGGGGAATCAGTGATTGTTAGACGCAATTTAGGATAATCTGTCACTCAAACAGACAAGATGACGGGTGGAGGAACAATAATTAAAACGAACGGCTATTATGGTAAAATATAGAAAAAAAGTAATTCTGTGAAAATGATGAATTAAAGTTCATCTGTTTTTAAATGAGGATTACTGTGGCGTTCCCGGGAGAGACTGACTTTACATTCACTTTAAAGCGACACTGAACCCAAATATTTTTTATGATTCAGATAGAGCATGAAATTTTAAGCAACTTTCTAATTTACTCCTATTATCAAATGTTCTTTATTCTCTTGGTATCTTTATTTGAAATGTAATTTTGGTGAACAACCTAGGTTGTCCTTGCTGATTGATGGATAAATTCATCCACCAATCAAAAACTGCTGTCCAGAGTCTGAACCAACAAAAAAGCTTAGATGCCTTCTTTTTCAAATACAGATAGCAAGAGAACGAAGAATCATTGATAATAGGAGTCAATTAGAAAGTTGCTTAAAATTGCATGCTCTATCTGAATCACGAAAGAAAAAATTTGGGTTCAGTGTCCCTTTAAGTATTTTTGAGATATTTTTCTAGATGTGGAGTTTGATATTACATTGTATAGTAAGATTACATTGTAATGTGAATGTAATGTATGGCCCTGCATAAGAAAGCAAGTTTCTAAAATGCTACATATGCAAAAAATGCTTTGCTAGTATGTATTAGTCATACAGCCCATAAAATATACATGGTACAATCAGACAACAAACAAAAAAAAAATCTATAAATCAATTTGTCATTACTTAGCCTCATAGTATGTGTTGAAATACCACAAATGCGTATAATGTATAATGCCTGTCTATATGCCTGCAATTCTTTCACAAGCCATTTAGAAAAAAAAAGTCAGGAAATATTACTGGGCTCCAGATTTCCTGGAGCTCTAAATAAAGTTTGAACAAGTCTCAGAAATGTTATTGTAGGCCTTGCTTGATTCCTAATAGACTGGCATTGCTTGCAGAACACTTCTCTATTTCTGTCAACACTCTGTTCATTGCTATCACAAAGCAATTTTCTTAATAAAACCACCAACACTCAATTTAGGTTTCTAATATAAACAATCTGTATCCTGCCTTTAATAAATTGTATCCAGTCTGTTTTCAAAACTGCAAGTTTAAAATAAAAACACAGAATATATGTAATAATATATAATATGTTAGAACCATTTACATACATTTGTAGGCATCAGTGGGTAATACAGTAATATTTAATAAAGGTTATTCACAAATTGCTCTGATAATCTGTACTGTATTTTAAAGGGACATTCCAGAACGTCCTTGTAGTAAAAATATATTTTACTTAGCATCTTTACAAGATGGGTGTATTTAACAATGAAAAATAGAAATGTGGGTGAAGGATGGACCACCTTATAATTACATACATTTATGTTGTCTTGCTGTAGAATAATATATTAACAAAATCTAAACATTTAAAAACAAATTATCATAGCTTGCTTGCTGCAGTTGGTTTTTAATAGGCAATCTTGCATAATTACTTTAAAACAATAATCTTTGCCACTCACTATCATTTACTTAAAGGGAAATAAAAGTATAAAAAAAGAAAAGGTTCTATTATGTTAGAACATTTTATTATTAAACTTTTATTTGCATATAACTATGATTTTAGCACCTGCAAAGGTATTAAACACATGATTAAATTAAGCTTTAGAGCATCAATGTCCTATTGGGAGAAAGCTGAAGATATCTGGCGCCTGATGATCAAAAATTCTCTAGTTTGGAGAGAAATTATAGCGCAGACTTCACATGGGGCTGAACTAACTGAATTATCTAAGAAAAAGGGTGAAACCTGGAAGTCCCAGAGAGATGAGAGCTGCCTCCCTAGAAAGTAATGAACTCTCTGGGAGAGAGAATCAGATAGGGGCCAGTGAGGTTATCAGGGGAGAACCTGGCACTGAAATACATTTTCACTTTACAGCAAAGACAAATTTGACTAAAATGTTTTCATTACAGTTTAACTTGCGTTTGCAATTACAATACTTTTCTATAAGTTAAATGAGTTTATTGTGATTTTTGTGCAAACGTCACCTGCACACAGTTGACAAGATAAATCAGTTACTTCACATGTGCATGGGCAAGAAATTTGTTTCATCCAAAAGATTTGTTTTGGATTTTTACAAATCAGTTTGTTTGAATTTTATTTTTGGTAATTACATTTTTTGTTACTGTTATTTCCAATGGAAAGCAACTAATATAGGAAAAGATTACAAGTGGCGCTTTAATAATAGTGCAGGTCATGATACGCTGTATTGTGCTAACATTAGTACTCAATCCATTGTTAATCACATTTACCAGGGAAGAGTTAGCACAGCCGACATAGCTCAAGCGCAGCCTATACTTTAAATGGATATCACAACCGCACTAAATAGTGCTGGTATTACAAGCTGATAGTTATAGTTTGCGCGCAAGCGAAAGCTGAAACTGCGATAGATTATTTAGCATGACTTCAAACAGAATATTACAAGTTGAAAGTACTTCAGGACTTCGTATATCTCAGCCACGCCAACTTTTTCTCCCCATACACTTTAAAAGAGAGCGCAAACTGCAAAAAAACACAGACTCCTACCATTGTAATAATTTTTTGAGTGCATGTTTTTGTTCGTATGAAAATAAAGTATAGACTTTTTACCTTAGGATTTTTGAGTGCTGCCTATTCTATCTTTTTGTTAAAAAAAAACCCACATTGCTTGGGCACTTACCAGACAGGAGTAAAATCTAAAGCACTACCCCAGAAAGTAGCTATGAATATTTTATATTCATATGTTCTTCACATAGGTTAAAATGTTGTAATAATATTTATATATACGGTATGTATATATATATATATATATATATATATATATATATAAGAACAAGAAAGATCAGCACTCACCAACGTTGTAACCACTCAGTGCACGGCCAGTGAATAAATACAAAAATATATGTATTGCATAAGGACAAGACCTGGTGATGATCCCTGTAGTCCCCCGCAAAAAAAGCCAGCACACGAGATTTAGACAAAACACCTTCCTTTAATGCCAACGTTTCAGCTCCCACTGGAGCCTTGGTCACATGCAGTAATTCACAGAAAGAAATCAAGCATCATGCCTGATTTCTTTCTGTGAATTGCTGCATGTGACCATGTATGCGCTTTTCAGCATTGTTGAAGCCCGATTCCTCTCAGAGTACAGCGAATGTCAGAGGGACGTGAAGGGAGTATCACCTATTGAATACGATGATTTCTCTAACGGGGGTCTATTTCATGGGTTCTCTGTTATCGGTCGTAGAGATTCATCTCCTACCTCCCTTTTCAGATCGACTATATACTCTCAATTTACTATTACCTCTACTGATAACTGTTTCTATACTGGTTTGGCTATCTCCTATATGTGGATGGGTGTCTTTTGGTAAGTATGTTTTTTATTACTTAAGACACCTCAGCTATGGTTTGGCACTTTATGCATTTATATAAAGTTCTAAATATATGTATTGTACTTATATTTGCCATGAGTCAGGTTCATTTCCTTCTGCAGACTGTCAGTTTCATATTTGGGTAATATAAACATCTTTTAAAGAAATTTTTTTCTTACCTGGGGTTTAGTCTTTTTTCAATTGACTACTTCTTGCAAATTGTGGACGGCATTAGGCACGCGGGTGCATCAAATGCTAAACTTTATTGCATCATTCTTGGCGCAAAATTTTTTTTGGCTTGGAAAACTACGTCTATGACGCAACTTTGTCATTTCTGGCGTCATACTTGACGGCGAGACCTTTCACACTAGTGACGCGAGTGTGTCATTTCCGGTTATTTTTTTGGCGCCAAAAAGTTTACGTTACGTTGTGCGTCAAACTTTTTCATTATTTCAATTTTGCAAGATGTCTCTATCTGATCCTGCCTCAGAAGTTTCTGCTGGAACATTGCTGCCTGACATCGGTCCAACCAAAGCTTAAGTGCATTTGTTGTAAAACTGTTGAATTTATTTCACCGAATGTCATTTGTAATAGTTGTCATGATAAACTTTTACATGCAGTTAGTGTATCCATCAGTAATAGTACATTGCCAGTTGTAGTTCCTTCAACTTCTAATGTGCATGATATACCTGTAAATTTTAAAGAATATGTTTCTGATTCTATTTTGAAGGCTTTGTCTGCATTTCCACCTTCTAATAAATGTAAAGGTCTTTTTAAACTTCTCATTTAGTTGACGAAACTTCAAATGACCAACAACATAATTTATCCTCTTCTGATGAGGATCTATCTGATACAGAAGATCCTTCCTCAGACATTGACACTGACAAATCTACTTATTTATTTAAAATAGAGTATATGCGTTCTTTATTAAAAGAAGTGTTAATTATTTTGGATATTAAGGTAACCAGTCCTATTGACGTTCAGTCTGATAAACGTTTAAATGCTGTTTTTAAACCTCCTGTGGTTTCTCCAGGGGTTTTTTCCTATTCCTGAGACTATTTCTGATATGATTTCTAGGGAATGGAATAAGCCAGGTACTTCTCTTATTCTTTCTTCAAGGTTTAAAATTGTATCCTTTACCAGCAAAATCTATAGAGTTTTGGGAAAAAATCCCCAAGGTAATGGGGCTATACTATACTCTTGCTAAAAGTACCATTATTCCTATGGAAGATAGTACTTCCTTTAAGGATCCTTTAGATAGGAAGCTTGAATCTTATCTAAGGAAGGCCTATTTATATTCAGGTCATCTTCTCAGACCTGCAATTTCTTTGGCTGATGTTGCAGCTGCATCAACCTTCTGGTTGGAGAATTTAGCGCAACAGGAATTGGATTCTGACTTATCTAGCATTATTCGCCTTTTGCAATATGCTAATCATTTTATTGTGATGCAATTTTTGATATTATCAAAATTGATGTTAGATCCATGTCTTTAGCTTTTTTAGCTAGAAGAGCTTTGTGGCTTAAATCTTGGAATGTTGATATGACATCTAAACCTAGATTACTATCTCTTTCTTTCCAAGGTAATAATTTATTTGGTTCTCATTTGGATTCTATTTTTTCAACTATCACTGGGGGAAGGGAGTTTTTTTCTGCCTCAGGATTAAGAACCTAAGGGTAAATCTAAGGCTTCTAACCTTTTTCGTTCCTTTCAACAGAATAAGGAACAAAAACTCAATCCTCCCCCCAAGGAATCTGCTTCCAATTGGAAGCCTTCCTCAAATTGGAATAAATTCAAGCCATTTAGGAAACCAAGTCAGCCACTTAGTCCGCATGAAGATGCGGCCCTCATTCCAGCTCAGCTGGTAGGGGGCAGATTAAGGTTTTTCAAGGATATTTGGATAAAATCTATCCAAAATCAATGGATTCAGAGCATTGTCTCTTAAGGGTATCGAATAGGATTCAGAGTAAGACCTCCTGTGAGAAGATTTTTTCTCTCACGTATCCCAGTAAATCCAGTAAAAGCTCAGGCTTTCCTGAAGTGTGTTTCAGACCTGGAGTCTTCAGGGGTAATCATGCCAGTTGATTGTACCAAAGAAGGAAAATTTATTCAGACCAGTTCTGGATCTGAAAATTTTGAATCGTTATGTAAGAGTACCAACTTTCAAGATGGTGACTATAAGGACTATTCTGCCTTTTGTTCAGCAAGGACATTATATGTCCACAATAGACTTGCAGGATGCATACCTTCATATTCCGATTCATCCAGAACATTATTCAGTTTCTGAGATTCTCTTTTCTAAACAAGCATTACCAATTTGTTGCTCTTCCATTTGGCCTAGCAACAGCTCCAAAAATCTTTTCAAAGGTTTTGGGTGCCCTACTCTCTGTAATCAGAGAACAGGGTATTGCGGTGTTTCCTTATTTGGATGATATCTTGGTACTAGCTCAGTCTTTGCGTACTGCAGAATCTCACACCAATCAACTAGTGTTGTTTCTTTGGAAACATGGTTGGAGGATCAATTTACCAAAAGTTTCTTGATTCCTCAGACAAGGGTCACCTTTTTAGGCTTCCAGATAGATTCAGTGTCCATGACTCTATCTCTAACAGACAAGAGATGTTTATAATTGGTTGCAGCATGCCGGCACCTTCAGTCTCAGTCATTCCCTTCAGTGGCTATGTGCATGGAAGTTTTAGGTCTCATGACTGCAGCATCGGACGAAAACTCCTTTGCTCGTTTTCACTACAGCTTTGTATGCTGAATCAATGTACGACACTCTCTGACATGGTGGATAGATCACCATCGTTTAGTTCAAGGTGCTTCTTTTGTTCGGCCAACCTGGACTGTGATCACAACAGATGCAAGTCTTTCAGGTTGGGGAGCTGTTTGGGGATCTCTGACAGCACAAGGGGTTTGGAAATCTCAAGAGGCGAGATTACCAATAAATATTTTAGAACGTGCAATTCTCAGAGCTCTTCAGTTTTGGCCTCTGCTAAAGAGAGAACCATTCATTTGTTTTCAGACAGGCAATATCACAACAGTGGCATATGTCAATCATCAGGGTGGGACTCACAGTCCCCAAGCTATGAAAGCAGTATCTTGGATACTTGTTTGGGCGGAATCCAGCTCTTGTCTAATTTCTGTGGTGCATATCCCAGGTGTAGACAATTTGGAGGCGGATTTTCTCAGCTGCCAGACTTTACATCCAGGGGAGTGGTCTCTCCATCCAGATGTGTTTTCTCAGATTGTTCAGTCGTGGGGTCTTTCAGAAATAGATCTCATGGCCTCTCATCTAAACAAGAAACTTCCCAGATACCTGTCCAGGTTCAGGGATGTTCAGGCGGAAGCAGTGGATGCGCTGACACTTCTTTGGTGTTATCATCCTGCTTACATTTTCCCACCTCTAGTTCTCCTTCCAAGAGTGATCTCTAAAATCATCATGGAACAATCATTTGTGTTGCTGGTGGCTCCAGCATGGCCACACAGGTTTTGGTATGCGGTTCTGGTTCAGATGTCCAGTTGCTCGCCTTGGCCACTTCCATTCGGCCAGACCTACTATCTCAAGGTCCGTTTTTCCATCAGGATTTCAAATCATTAAATTTGAAGGTATGGAAATTGAACGCTTAGTACTAAGTCATAGAGGTTTCTCAGACTCAGTGATAAATACTATGTTGCAAGCTCGTAAATCTGTTTCTAGAAAGATTTATTATAGAGTTTGGAAGACTTACATTTCATGGTGTTCTCATAAAATCTCCTGGCATTCTTTTAGAATTCCTAGAATTTTACAGTTTCTTCAGGACAGTTTGGATAAGGGTTTGTCCATTTGAACCTATGCATATTTTGGACATTAAACTACTTTCTTAGAAAGTGTTGTTCCTTTTGGCCATCTCTTCTGCTAGAAGAGTTTCTGAGTTATCTGCTCTTTCTTGTGAGTCTCCTTTTCTGATTTTTTCATCAGGATAAGGCAGTTTTGCGGACTTCTTTTTAATTTTTACCTAAGGTTGTGAATTCTAACAACATTAGTAGAGAAATTGTTGTCCCTTCCTTGTGTCCTAATCCTAAGAATTCTTTGGAAAGTTCCTTACATTCTTTGGATGTGGTAAGAGCTTTGAAATATTATGTGGAAGCTACTAAAGATTTCAGGAAGACTTCCAGTCTATTTGTTTTATTTTCTGGTCCTAGGAAAGGTCAGAAGGACTCTGCTATTTCCTTGGCTTCTTGGTTGAAACTTTTGATTCATCAAGCTTATTTGGAGTCGGGTCAGGCCCCGCCTCAGAGAATTACAGCTCATTCTACTAGATCAGTCTCCACTTCATGGGCTTTTAAGAATGAAGCTTCAGTTGATCAGATTTGCAAAGCGGCAACTTGGTCCTCTTTGCTTACATTTACTAAATTCTACCGTTTTGATGTATTTGCTTCTTCGGAAGCAGTTTTTGATAGAAATGTTCTTCAGGCAGCTGTTTCAGTTTGTTTCTTCTGCCTTTGATTTAAGTTTTTTTCTTTCAAATGAAATAAACTTAGATTTTTGGGTTGTGGATTAATTTTTTTCAGCAGATTATGGCTGTTTTTATTTTATTCCCTCCCTCTCTAGTGACTCTTGAGTGGAGATCCACATCTTGGGTATTGATATCCCTTATGTCACTAGCTCATGGACTCTTGCCAATTACATGAAAGAAAACATAATTTATGTAAGAAGTTACCTGATAAATTAATTTCTTTCATATTGGCAAGAGTCCATGAGGCCCACCCTTTTTATGGTGGTTATGATTTTTTGTATAAAGCACAATTATTTCCAAATTTCCTTTGTTGATGCTTTCTACTCCTTTCTTTATCACCCCACTGCTTGGCTATTCGTTAAACTGAATTGTGGGTGTGGTGTATTTATAAGCATTTTGAGGTTTGCGAAACTTTGCCCCTCCTGGTAGGATTGTATATCCCATATGTCACTAGCTCATGGACTCTTGCCAATATGAAAGAAATGAATTTATCAGGTAAGTTCTTACATAAATTATGTTTTATATATATATATATATATATATATATATATATATATATATATATATATATATATATATATATATATATATAGGAATATATATTTAAAAATACATAAAACATTTTCCCCTATGTAAAGAACATTGGAGTGTAAAATATTTATAGTAAATACACTTTAGAAAATATTAAAAATGATATTTTATGTTTTTAGGTATTTTAATGGAAAGGGCTCCAAAGTATATGTACATATATATACACCAAACACAGAAATGGACTGCACTCTCAGACTGGACTGGGTACACAACCTACGTCACTGTAAAATCCACAGCCCTGTATACTTACAGACAGCTGTACAGCTTTCAGCAGCTCAGGCAGTTAACCCCCGACCGGTCTGGGTGACAAGCCCATAGAAAAAAATTACAAAACAAAACTTTCAACACAACACACAGAAAACCTGGCACTCGCTAGCAGGAATGCAGTAATATTTAAAGGGACAGTCTAGTCCAAAATAAACTTTCATGATTCAGATAGGGTTTGTAATTTTAAACAACTTTCCAATTTACTTTTATCACCAATTTTGCTTTGTTCTCTTGGTATTCTTAGTTGAAAGCTAAACCTAGGAAGTTCATATGCTAATTTCTTAGACCTTGAAGACCGCCTCTTATCTAAATACATTTTGACAGTAGAGGGTGTTAGTTCATGTGTGTCATATAGATAACACTGTACTCAAGCACGTGGAGTTACCCAGGAGTCACCACTGATTGACTAAAATGCAAGTCTGTCAAAAGAACTGAAATAAGCGGGCAGTTTGCAGAGACTTAGATACAAGGTAATCAAAGAGGTAAAAAGTGTATTTATATAACTGGGTTGGTTATGCAAAACTAGGGAATGGGTAAAAAAGGTATCATCTATCTTTTAACCCCATAAGGACCGGGCATTTCAGACAAAAACTTCCCCAAAAGAGCCGAGTATGTTTAGCATTTTTGCCATCGCTACATTTAAACAGAAATAGAGCCTTTTTTATATTTACCTATTAAAACTATATATATTTTTAGTAGACAACCCAAAGTATTGATCTTGGCCCATTTTGGTATATGTCATGCCACCATTTCACCGCCAAATGCGATCAAATAAAAAAATTCTTAACTTTTTCACAATTTTAGGTTTCTCACTGAAATTATTTACAAATTGCTTGTGCAATCATGGCAAAAATGGTTATAAATGCATTTTTGGGATCCCCTTTGTTTTGAAATAGCAGACGCTTTGGCATTGCTTTTTGATAATTAGAAGGCCACTAAATGCCGCTGCACATCACACTTGTATTATGCCCAGCAGTGAAGGGGTTAATAAGGTAGCTTGTAGGGTTAATTTTAGATTTAGTGTATAGGTTACCCTCCCATCTGACACATCCTATCCCCTGATCCCCCTAATCCCTCTCAAACAGCTCTCTTCCCTCCCCCACCACACAATGGTCACCCCCATCTTAAGTACTTGCAGAAAGTCTGCCAGTACTAAAATAAAAGGCTTTTTTATATATAATTTTTTTATATATATATTCTGCAGTGTAGGGTCCCCCCTTAGCCCCCAACCTCCCTGATCCCCCCCCCCCCAAACAGCTCTCTTACTCTCCCCCTCTACCTATTAGCCGCCATCTTAGGTACTGGCAGCTGTCTGCCAGTACCCACTTTGCTATATTTTTTTTTAATTTTTTTTTTTATATTTTTATTAAGGTTCAAGGCAAGGCATACATGAACAAAAACAAACAAACAAGCATAATAACATATAAGCTACATATGGTACAAATCCATAAACACATCAAAGGGACAATTTTAGAGATATAGGGGCCTAGTTATCAAGCCATCAACCTCAAATACGCTGGAATTCCTCAGCGTATTTGTGGCGAGGCTGATTCGCCTTAGTTATCAAAGGCTAGAGACCGGCAAAAGTAGAATTTTGTGACGTAAGCTTCGATCCGCCGGACTCAGTCCGACACAGATCGATTCTTACGTCACTCCAGATGTTCCGCACACAAGTGCGGCACAATCTGACTACTTTTGCTAGTTATCAAAAAACTAGCAGGTACACTCGGCACTTTTCCGGCCCAGCGTACCTGGTTTTCAATCCGCCGCCCTGGAGGCGGCGGATCCCATAGGAATCAATGGGAGTCTGACCATAGCGAAAGTACAAGTTCGCTGCTGCCAGACATCCCATTGATTTCTATGGGAGCTGTCTACACCTAACACCCTAACATGTACCCCGAGTCTAAACACCCCTAAGCTGTCCCCCCCTACACCGCCGCAACTAAATAAAGTTATTACCCCCTAAACCGCCGCTCCCGGAGCCCACCGCAAGCTACTCTATACATATTAACCCCTAAACCGCTGCTCCCTGACCCCGCCGCAACTATAATAAATGTATTAACCCCTAAACCGCCGCTCCCGGACACCGCCGCAACCTACATTATACCTAGTAACCCCATACTGCCCCCCCAATACCACCGCTCTCTATAATAAAGTTATTAACCCCTATCCGGCTGATCCCGCACCTCGCCGCAACTAAATAAATAGTTTAACCCCCAAACCGCCGCTCCCGGACCCTGCCGCAACCTATATTAAATTTATTAACCCCTAATCTGCCCCCTTACACCGTCGCCACCTATAATACATTTATTAACCCCTATCCTGACCCCCACTACACCGCCGCCACTGTAATAAATTTATTAAACCCTAAACCTAAGTCTAACACTAACCCTAACACCCCCTAACTTAAATATTAATTAAATAAATCTAAATAATATTTCTATTATTAACTAAATTAATCCTATTTAAAACTAAATACTTACCTTTAAAATAAACCCTAATATAGCTACAATATAAATAATAATTATATTGTAGCTATCTTAGGATTTATTTTTATTTTACAGGTAACTTTCAATTTATTTTAACTAGGTACAATAGCTATTGAATAGTTATTAACTATTTAATAGCTACCTAGCTAAAATAAAGAGAAATTTACCTGTAAAATAAAAACTAACCTAAGTTACAATTACACCTAACACTACACTATACTTAAATAAATTATTCCTATTTAAAACTAAATACTTACCTGTAAAATAAACCCTAAGATAGTTACAATGTAAATAATAATTGCATTGTAGCTATTTTAGGAATTATATTTATTTTACAGGTAACTTTGTATTTATTTTAGCTAGTTAGAATAGTTATTAAATAGTTATTAACTATTTAATAACTACCTAGCTAAAAGAAATACAAAATTACCTGTAAAATAAATCCTAACCTAAGTTACAATTAAACCTAACACTACACTATCATTAAATTAATTAAATACATTAACTACAAATAACTACAATTAAATACAATTACATAAACTAACTAAAGTACAAAAAATAAAAAAGCTAAGTTACAAAAAAAATAAATAGGTTACAAACATTTAAAAAATATTACAACAATTTTAAGCTAAATACACCTAATCTAAGCCCCCTAATAAAATAACAAAGCCCCCCTAAATAAAAAAAATTCCCTACCCTATTCTACATTAAAAAAGTTCAAAGCTCTTTTACCTTACCAGCCCTTAAAAGGGCCTTTTGGGGGCATGCCCCAAAGAAAACTTCTCTTTTGCCTGTAAAAGAAAAATACAACCCTCCCCAACATTAAAACCCACCACCCACATACCCCTAATCTAACCCAAACCCCCCCTTAAAATAACCTAACACTAATCCCCTGAAGATCATCCTACCTTGAGTCGTCTTCACTCAGCCGAGCAGCGATGGAACCGAAGAGGAGATCCGGAGCGGCAGAAGTGATCCTCCAAGGGGCGCTGAAGAAATCTTCCATCCGATGAAGTGATCCTCCAGTCGGTGCTGAAGAAGTCTTCCATCGGGGCGATGTCATCTTCTAAGCGGCGCTGAAGAAGTCTTCTATCCGGGCGATGTCATCTTCCAAGCTGGGTCTTCAATCTTCAATCTTCATCCCGCCAACGCGGAACATCCTTCTTTCCCGATGGACTACCGATGAATGAAGGCTCCTTTAAGGGACGTCATCCAAGATGGCGTCCCTTCAATTCCGATTGGCTGATAGGATTCTATCAGCCAATCGGAATTAAGGTAGGAAAAATCTGATTGGCTGATTGAATCAGCCAATCAGATTGAGCTCGCATTCTATTGGCTGATCGGATGAGCCAATAGAATGCGAGCTCAATCTGATTGGCTGATTGGATCAGCCAATCGGATTGAACTTCAATCTGATTGGCTGATTCAATCAGCCAATCAGATTTTTCCTACCTTAATTCCGATTGGCTGATAGAATCCTATCAGCCAATCGGAATTGAAGGGACGCCATCTTGGATGACGTCCCTTAAAGGAGCCTTCATTCGTCGGTAGTCCGTCGGGAAAGAAGGATGTTCCGCGTCGGCGGGATGAAGATTGAAGATTGAAGACCCCGCTTGGAAGATGACATCGCCCAGATAGAAGACTTCTTCAGCGCCGCCTGGAGGATCACTTCATCGGATGGAAGATTTCTTCAGCGCCCCTTGGAGGATAACTTCTGCCGCTCCGGATCTCCTCTTCGGTTCCATCGCTGCTCGGCTGAGTGAAGACGACTCAAGGTAGGATGATCTTCAGGGGATTAGTGTTAGGTTATTTTAAGGGGGGTTTGGGTTAGATTAGGGGTATGTGGGTGGTGGGTTTTAATGTTGGGGGGGTTGTATTTTTCTTTTACAGGCAAAAGAGCTGAATTCTTTGGGGCATGCCCCACAAAAGGCCCTTTTAACGACTGGTAAGGTAAAAGAGCTTTGAACTTTTTTAATTTAGAAAAGGGTAGGGCATTTTTTTATTTTGGGGGGCTTTTTTATTTTATTAGGGGGCTTAGATTAGGTGTAAGTAGCTTAAAATTGTTGTAATATTTTTAAAATGTTTGTAACTTATTTTCTTTTTTTTGTAACTTAGCTTTTTTATTTTTTGTACTTTAGTTAGTTTATGTAATTGTATTTAATTGTAGTTATTTGTAATTAATTTATTTAATTAATTTAATGATAGTGTAGTGTTAGGTTTAATTGTAACTTAGGTTAGGATTTATTTTACAGGTAATTTTGTATTTCTTTTAGCTAGGTAGTTATTAAATAGTTAATAACTATTTAATAACTATTCTAACTAGCTAAAATAAATAGAGTACAAAATATCTAACAGCGCTCAACCTGGTTCCTTATAGCTCCTGGATGAAGGGTATCTAGCTTACCCTAATGAGAACACGAAAAAAACAACAAATATTCCAAGAGCGCCAACTAGAGGCAAAGGAAAATTCTAACAAATGAATCAATAATTATCAAACATTTATTCAACATATAGTTAATAACATGGATCCATGTAGCATATATACTAAAATGAGCTAAAAATACATAGTACTAACAAATAAATAATAATTGCTAAAAACACAATATAAGGGTATGTCACCAATTACGGGGATATACGAGGTAAGAGTCATATAAAATGATCTCTGAGGAGAAGATGGTCCAATAAGTCAAATGATTTCTTGGTATAAAATAATGTATATATATATATATATATATATATATATATATATATATATATATATATATATATTAAAAATCAAAAAAGTCCAGTGAATAAATCCAGTGAAGAAATCCAGTGAAAAAATCAAATATCAAATATAAAAATAAACTGATGATAAAAGAACTTTTGAAAAAACTCTTGGAGAAAATGTGTGAAAAAAGATGTGTGAAAAAATATATGTGAAAAAATATATATAAAAGTGTAAAAATATATATAAAAAAACTTAAAAATGGGGGATCCCCTAAATCAATAAGTGTCAAAAATAAGTGACACAAATAAAAATGTGTGAAAAAAGATGCTTAAAAATCAAAGGATGAAAAATTAAAACGGTGTATATGTAAAATCCAGGTGAAAAAATATATAGATTGAAAATAGTATATATATAATATAATCCAGGTGAAAGTTTCAGTTATTAAATGTTAATGAATAATCCTCCTTGTGGCTAGATCCATATGAATGATGATAATAAACTCTTTGGGCTAGATGACTTTACTTTTCTTTTCAATATAAACTCTGGTAATCCCTGTAAATTAAAAAAATAACATAGTGCAATAAAGTTTCAAAATGCAGGAAATAATGAAATAATGCTCACCAAAATGTCAACGCATTTCGGCCTCTTTAACAGGCCTTTTTCAAGACTCGAGTCTTGAAAAAGGCCTGTTAAAGAGGCCGAAACTCGTTGACATTTTGGTGAGCATTATTTCATTATTTCCTGCATTTTGAAACTTTATTGCACTATGTTATTTTTTTAATTTACAGGGATTACCAGAGTTTATATTGAAAAGAAAAGTAAAGTCATCTAGCCCAAAGAGTTCATTATCATCATTCATATGGATCTAGCCACAAGGAGGATTATTCATTAACATTTAATAACTGAAACTTTCACCTGGATTATATTATATATATACTATTTTCAATCTATATATTTTTTCACCTGGATTTTACATATACACCGTTTTATTTTTTCATCCTTTGATTTTTAAGCATCTTTTTTCACACATTTTTATTTGTGTCACTTATTTTTGACACTTATTGATTTAGGGGATCCCCCATTTTTAAGTTTTTTTTATATATATTTTTACACTTTTATATATATTTTTTCACATATATTTTTTCACACATCTTTTTTCACACATTTTCTCCAAGAGTTTTTTCAAAAGTTCTTTTATCATCAGTTTATTTTTATATTTGATATTTGATTTTTTCACTGGATTTCTTCACTGGATTTATTCACTGGACTTTTTTGATTTTTAATATATATATATACATTATTTTATACCAAGAAATCATTTGACTTATTGGACCATCTTCTCCTCAGAGATCATTTTATATGACTCTTACCTCGTATATCCCCGTAATTGGTGACATACCCTTATATTGTGTTTTTAGCAATTATTATTTATTTGTTAGTACTATGTATTTTTAGCTCATTTTAGTATATATGCTACATGGATCCATGTTATTAACTATATGTTGAATAAATGTTTGATAATTATTGATTAATTTGTTAGAATTTTCCTTTGCCTCTAGTTGGCGCTCTTGGAATATTTGTTGTTTTTTTAGCTAAAATAAATACAAAGTTACCTGTAAAATAAATATAAATCCTAAAATAGCTACAATGTAATTAATTATTATATTTTAGCTATCTTAGGGTTTATTTTACAGGTAAGTATTTAGTTTTAAATAGGAATAATTTATTAAAGTATAGTGTAGTGTTAGGTGTAATTGTAACTTAGGTTAGTTTTTATTTTACAGGTTAATTTCTCTTTATTTTAGCTAGGTAAGCTATTAAATAGTTAATAACTATTTAATAGCTATTGTACCTAGTTAAAATAAATTGAAATTTGCCTGTAAAATAAAAATAAATCCTAACATAGCTACAATATAATTATTATTTATATTGTAGCTATATTAGGGTTTATTTTAAAGGTAAGTATTTAGTTTTAAATAGGATTAATTTAGTTCATAATAGAAATATTATTTAGATTTATTTAATTAATATTTAAGTTAGGGGGTGCTAGGGTTAGTGTTAGACTTAGGTTTAGGGGTTAATAATTTTATTATAGTGGCGGCGGTGTAGGGGGGCAGGATAGGGGTTAATAAATTTATTATAGGTGGCGACGGTGTAGGGGGGGCAGGATAGTGGTTAATAAATTTAATATAGGTTGCGGCGGGGTCCGGGAGCGGCAGTTTAGGGGTTAATACATATATTATAGTTGCGGCGGGGTCAGGGAGCGGCGGTTTAGGGGTTAAACTATTTATTTAGTTGCGGCGAGGTGCGGGATCAGCAGGATAGGGGTTAATAACTTTTTTATAGAGGGCGACGGTATAGGGGGGCAGGATAGGGGTTACTAGGTATAATGTAGGTTGCGGCGGTGTCCGGGAGCGGCGGTTTAGGGGTTAATACATTTATAAGAGTTGCGGCGGGGTCTAGGAGCGGCGGTTTAGGGGTTACTAACTTTATTTAGTTGCGGGGGGCTCCGGGGACGCCGGTATAGGGGGTAGAACAGTGTAGTTTAGTGTGGGTGCTTAGTGACAGGCTAGCAAGAAAGCTGTCAAAAAGCCGAAGAGCAGCGAGATCGGATGAGTGATAACTATCACAGTCCGCTGCTCATCGCCCCGTACTTGGTGCGTGGCCTTTTGACAGCTTTTTTGATAACTTAGGCGAATTTTTGCAGGTCTGCGGCGGCGATGTGAGTCGAGCTTAGGCGGGCGTATTGGGCCGGCAAAGGCAGGAAAAGTAGACGCGTTGATAACTACCCCCCATAATATACAGATAGAATGCCTATTATTCTTGAGTGCCTCCCAGATGGTATAAGAAGCCACTCTTGGACCTCATTCATGTGCATATGAAATTATATGGGAGACTATTGCTAGCCATGGAAACCACTTGTGGATTTCCAGTCAAGAACCTAATTTTTTAAATTTATTCGGGTTGGTTATATGATAAAAACATTTTATTCTTGAATGTATGATACATATAGAATAATTTTCATATGATATAGTTTGCGATAGAAAATAATGAATGCTGGCGAGTTATACAGTAAAGAGATGGAATGAACCTGCCAAAAGAGGTCTAGATCCTATATGCAATGTGGGGACTCAAGAGCACATAACCATATGTTGATAAGGATTGGAGACTAATATAAAATAGAGGCCTCATACGGTTGTTAGCTAGGCATACTCCTCACATATCATACAGGTCAAATAGTGAGGTACAGCTATCAAATGGATTGAGAACTTAAAAGTTGAACATTGGATAGACCACATCAAAAATATACACAAATATAATCTTTAGTGCTGAAAAAATATGAACTCGGTTTAACAGAAAACAGTGGCATGTTTAACTATAAATGTTTAAGGTCCTGAGTATATAGTATGAAACATATGTATGGGGGACGGCAATAGCCATATAGGGCTGTCTGTTACAAAGTTAAGTAAACCAGTTAGATCTTGTGAGATGTAGGTGTGATATGGCGAGTCATGGCTACTCAGTGTTATATGTTGTGATGTTAACTATGATTCCCGCCTCGGCCGCAGGCAGGAAATAGTGAAACCCCTAGTGCATGGAGCGTGTGTTGCATATGCCTACAGATATGTTCAACTGAGCTGCCTCCATACATATAAAATACGTAATATCTTAACCAGGGTAGCATGGGTCTACAGATAATATAACACTGAATAATATATTATTAAAGACAGCGGCAGTTAAGACATGTTCCAATAGAAAAGCTCCTCGAATAGTTGATAAAGCTCAAAGATAGATAAAACATAAGTACAGGAATCAAGGCAAAACTTTTATATTTAGCCCAGCTACTCAGTGTCCATCAGAAGATGCTAATAGAAACTGCTCTTAAAGCTATATTAAAACACAATACCTAAAATGAAAATAAAAGTCTAACAAATGAACACTATTCTTAAAGGAGTCTGCTGATGCCGTTATGTGAGGTCCCCCATTCTGAAATAAACCAGGTATCCAAAGCCAGTCAGTAAATGAGGTACAAATTTATTATCCAATTCCAGATTTCACTTCTCGCTTGCAATTTGCAGTAGGGATAAAGCAAATGAAGACTCCGCAAGCTGTTCCGACTGGCCGCCATCTTGTTACCAGTACTACTGCTTGAAACCGGGTTGCGTATGGGGACATTGCAAAAGGGTGTCCAGGCTGTACCGGATCAGTACTAAACAAGGTTGGTGACAGTAGCAATAAGGATCTAGCCTTCTGAGTAGGAGCTTTAGCGGGGAGAACAGGAGTTCCAAATGCCCGATCTACTTGTGTTAGCGGAGAGAGAGAGCATTTCACAGGCAGATTTACAGCATGCCCCGTAATTTTCTCTGCAGTTTCAGCCACTCTGTATCTCACCTTCGAATCCACTGAATCTCGTGCAGAATCTGTTAAAGGCCCAGTGTAGGTGAGTAGCGGGCACCGGGGCCCCAAGGTGCCACCGCCCACCTTAGGATGCGATGTTGGGTCTAGTGAGACAGGCAGTTCAAAACCACTATTGTTGTCATTCTGAGTTTCTGTGCTTATACTCACTGCAAATACGTTTAGGTAGCCTTCCAGCAGTTGTTGCATAGCCGCAATAATAGACCCAGCGTCCTCCATAGCAAGTTCTCAGAGCAGATGGGATACCAGCATAAATGTAAAACCTCAGAAGACACCAATTTCCTAGGTAAAGCACCCGAAGTGCTGCTTAATGACAGGGCCCAGGGCGCCCTGCCGGGGGGTATAATAAAGGCCAAGATCTTGTAATGGCTCCAGGCACCGATGCCAATAGCGATTCTCTCAATTTCAAGCTCAATAATAGTGGGTTACAAAGTGTAGATCGACTCACACAAAATAATATATGGGTCAATCAGCTAAAGACTAAAGTTATTGAAGGTTTTTAGTGAAAAGCTTTAGCAGCATGCGGCAGTGCGACTGAGCATGGCCGCTGCCCGGAAGTTCCCCCCACTGTGCTATATTTTTAACCTTTTTATATATATATATATATATATATATATATATATATTAGCTGCCCCCCTTATTGCCCTCCCCCCTTCCTCTCCCAAATCCCTTTCTCTCAATGGATCCCACATAGGATCCCCCTCTTTGCCCCTCCTCCCTCCTTTCCCCTCACTGACGCAGCTCTTCTTTTTTTTCTCACTTGTATGCGTGGGGCATGCAGAAATAGCGCAATCTCACTATTTTTAGTGAGATCGTGGCAGAGAGAAGCCCAGGACTGCAGCGTCATACAGGGTATAACGCCGGTCCCTAAGGGCTTAACGACCAGCGTTGTACAGGGTACGGCACTGGTCATTAAGGGGTTAAAACAATAAAAATTCTGGTGTCTGATGTAAATTTCTGGTGTCTTTTTAAAAGCAATAATGGGAGTGTTAGTTGCATCTGGGGCTAAATGGTTAAAGAGCAGGACCACGTCAAGGTCTCTGCCCTCCTGGGACCCTAACCTGCAGCCACACAATGCATGCTTTCAAACAAACAAACTGAGAACCAATCATGGTGAAATAGGCCTTTGCAATTTCCAAAAAGAACATACCAAACACAGAAATGGACTGCACTCTCAGACCGGACTGGGTACACATCTTAAAGGGACACTGAACCCAAATTTTTTTCTTATGTGAGTCAGATAGAGCATGCAATTTTAAGCAACTTTCTAATTTACTCCTAGTATCAATTTTTCTTCGTTCTCTTGCTTTCTTTATTTGAAAAAGAAGGCTCTAAGATAAGGAACCAGCCAATTTTCGGTTCAGATCTCTGGACAGCACTTGTTTATTGGTGGGTGAATTAATCCACCAATCATCAAGAACAACCCAGGTTGTTCACCAAAAATGGTCCGGCATCTAAAACACACAGAAAACCTGCCATTCTCTAGCAGACACAAAGTAATATTTAAAAGCAAAAATGGGAGAGTTAGTTGCATCTGGCGCTAAAAGTTGTATATATGTGTTTATATCTGTATATATGTATTTATATACATATATACATATATAAATACAAACAAATACATATTTATACAGATATGTAAGAAAATATAAGATATATAAAATATTGTTACTGTTTTTTTTTATGCAGACAAATATTTATAGATTAGATGATGATAGACAGATAGATGGATAGATAGATAGATAGATAGATAGATAGATAGATAGATAGATAGATAGATAGATAGATAGATGATAGATTGATTGATTGATTGATTGATTGATTGAGAGAGAGATAGAAAGAGAGAGAAAGAGAGTGAGAGATATAGATAGATAAATAGATAGATAGATAGATAGATAGATATAGATAGAGATAGAGAGAGAGAGAGAGAGAGAGAGAGAGAGAGAGAGAGAGATAGGTAGATAGAGAGAGAGAGAGAGAGAGAGAGAGAGAAAGAGAGTGAGAGATATAGATAGATAAATAGATAGATAGAGATAGATAGAGAGAGAGAGAGAGAGAGAGAGAGAGAGGTAGATAGATAGATAGATAGATAGATAGATAGATAGATAGATAGATAGATAGATAGATAGATAGATAGATAGATAGATGGACATATGGTGCACTCAATAAAAAAAATATTTTTGAAAGGATTTGCATCATAGTAAATAAGATATGATAATTAACAGATTGACATGAGCCAGATGGAGTAATAAATACTCTCATATTCCAGACAAAATAACAAATGTGTTACTTGGACTTGTCTAGAAGAGAATGTTTGCACTTTTGAATTTACGGTTATAAGATAGGAACAGCTGCGCTGAAAACTTTACTTATAGGAAAGTTAAGGCTGTCTGTAACACGGACAAATGGGTAACTATGTTTTTATAAGCCTTTCATTATTTGAGTAGAACTTTTTCACTAATATTTTTAAGTGGCCTGAAAAGAGCTGGGCATGAAATGTTAACCCATTCAGATACTATTGGCTTTCTCTGCAACAGCACATACTGTAGGTATAAATTCACTAAATGTTATTAAATTCTAATGCCCTTTATTATTTGTTATATCTAATAAATAAACTGTGCCACGGAATGGTATACCTTTTGAACTGGTAATTATGAGGTTTTCTAATTCAAGTCCATTCTAAGGCATTCATCAGCCTCATGGAAACACATTTATCTAAAACTATCCTGGTGAATTCAGCCCACAGAAACTCCCCTTACACCTTGCATAGGGACAGTTCAGTACTAGTATCCCTATTAGTTAAAAAAAACTTATATTAAGCTATTTTTCAAGGAATATTTTATTGACATTTGAAATTCTGCCCTTTAATTTGAAAATTATTTTTTGTCTACTTCTAGTAACATTCCTTAGCTGTTTGCATAGCATTTTCCAGTGTTAACATTAGTCAAAATTACAAGTTGTGCGGTACGGCTATACTGCTGAAAAATTGGCCTTTGCACGGAATGGCAGGTCTCCCGTATTACAAGTGTGCAATTTTCAGGTCTCCCCTGTTACAAGTTGTTCAGTCAGGCTATTACGCTAGCGATACATTCTACGATCAAAGACCAGTAGTTATGGATTTTGCGAAACAAAAATGTTTTAAAAAAACTCATAACAAGAATGTTACAAAGTACACTAACACCCATAAACTACCTATTAACCCTTAAACTGCCATCTTCCCGCAACGCAAATACTATATTAAAGCTATTAACCCCTAAATCACCGACCCCCCACATCACAAATACTAAAATAAAGCTATCAACCCCTAAATTGCCGACCCCCACATCGCAAATACTGAAATAAACCTATTAACCCATAAACCGCTGCCCCCCACATTGCAACACACTAAATTAAACTATTAACCCTTAAACCTAACACCCCCTAACTTTAAATTAAAGTTACAATTTAACTACCTTTAAATAAAAAAAAAAACTAAGCTTAAACTATAAATAAACCTAATATAACTATTTTAAAAAACTAAAACAAATGAAAAATAAAAAAACCTCTTAACACTACGATTTTTTTAAAAAAAAACCTGATATTACAAAAGAAAATAACACAAAAATTACGAAAAACAATAAAAAATCTGATTACAAAATGAAATTATCCAAAATAATAAAAATTAAGCCAAATCTGATACCCCTATATAAACAAAAAAGCCACCCCAAAATAAAAACACCCCCTAATCTAACGATAAACTACCAAAAGGGGCTTTTGTAGGGCAAAAAAAAGTGAAACCGCAAGCTTGCGGGAGCATTAACCAGCCACTTGTAATCGCTGGTTATTTAACGTGTGACCATAAACGGGCAAATTTGCCCCTTTACGGGTGCTCCACTTGCAATCTAGCCCAAAGTGAATTTTGAGACTTGTAATTATTATTAGTAGTAGTAATAACACTAGTAGTAATATCTGTATTTGTTTTTTATTTGTAATGTGACAACAGGGGGTATAATAAATTAAGATAAAACAGGGAAAGCAGAGTGGGACAGATCATTTATAGGACCCTGCTCCCTCGAGAGATTAAATTGATTAATTTTTATTTGGCTTGAGATATACAGTGGGGCAAAAAAGAATTTAGTCAGCCACCAATTGTGCAAGTTCTCCTACTTAAGAAGATTAGAGAGGCCTGTAATTTACATCATAGGTATACCTCAACTATGATCGAGGGAGATTATCAGTGGTCTTGTATGTCTTCCATTTTCTAATTATTGCTCCCACAGTTGATTTCTTCACACCAAACTGCTTGCCTATTGCAGATCCAGTCTTCCGAGTCTGGTGCAGGTCTACAATTTTGTTTCTGGTGTCCTTCGACGGCTCTTTGGTCTTCACCATAGTGGAGTTTGGAGTTGGACTGTTTGAGGTTGTGGACAGGTGTCTTTTATACTGATAACAAGTTCAAACAGGTGCCATTAATACAGGTAATGAGTGGAGGACAGAGGAGCCTCTTAAAGAAGATACAGGTCTGTGAGAGCCAGAAATCTTGCTTGTTTGTAGGTGACCAAATACTTATTTTCCACCATAATATGCAAATAAATTCTTTCCAAATCAGACAATGTGATTGTCTGGATTTGTTTCCACATTTTGTCTCTCATAGTTGAGGTATACGTATGATGAAAATTACAGTCCTCTCTAATCTTCTTAAGTTGGAGAACTTGCACAATTGGTGGCTGACTAAATACTTTTTTGCCCAACTATATATATATATATATATATATATATATATACCACAGCTAGTTTAGGTTGATGACAGTTGCACATCAAATACGTACACAAAATGCAATTGCAAAAGTCAATACGCATTTCCACTTATTTGTTTTACATACATAGTTATAAAGCAACAACATATACCAGAACAGTATATACGGTAAACACAGATATTTTATAACATTTCAAAAACTATACAATAAACGGTAACAATACAATCTGTATTACAAAAACAAAAAGTATGAACTGATAAGAGAACAAGGTGTATATTGTGTCATTTTCTCTTTTGCTTTCTATTTCTATATTAAAGCTTAAAGGCTGGTGAGAAAGAGAATAAATAAAAACATAAAAAAATAACTCATGAGCTAATAATTAATTGGAAAATGAATATACAAAGTGCATGTTAATTGTGTGATTATTATTATAAGTAGTATTATTTGAAGAGCATATAGCTATCTGATGCATGAATATCTCACACAATGATCACATGTGATATAGAGCACATTATTCATGTAAGAATATCATACAATGAAAATATGCTGATTTTGTAATACTGGAACTTTACTACTGACAATGATTAGCTGGAATGAAAACACTGCATACTAAATAATGTTGTGAGGAAAAATAGAACATTATTTAACACTATGGGGATAATAGCAATAGAGCATTTTACAAGCCCTTATTTTGGGAAATCCGAATATCTGGTAAATTTGAACACAGTATTATGTAAGTTAATAGATAATTTGGGTTTATTATGCTACTTAGTAGAGTTGATATAATTCCTTATCAACTCTGGCCACCTAGAATCTTATCTGTGCCCGCTGTATGCAGTGCATCCTACAGTCTGATGTAGACAGCATGAGCAAACTAAGTAACCAAGGGTAGCAACTTTATTTCTTCGGTGCAACCCCCCTGTAATTCAATGCACTTCTGTAAATTATCTTAGAATACTTTTATGCTTTACTCACAAAAAATATAAAAGAATTGATCTTGAGTGTCCAGTCACTCATAAATAGCTATCATCACTTCATCATTGCTATGACTCATTACATATAAGCGGTCCTTCAAAAATGGGAGCCTACAATAGTCACTTATGGCAAGGTATGGTGAATACAATGGGGTGATTCAGCAAGCCAAATTAAACTTTAGCAATGGCAGTCATGCCACAGGAGCATTATCTTGGTGGAACATTACTTTATGACTCTATTTGCCACTACTCTTCTCAATTATTGCTTTGCATGATTTTTCAATCAAAATGGAATATATGTAATCTGTTAGTATTCTGTTATGTTATCACTATGTTGTATGCTGTAAGTCCAATCAATAAAATTCCCTCTGCATCTCAAAACACAAATGTCATAACCTTGCCAGCATTTGCTTGGGCAAGAAATTTCCATGGGAGGGGGAGCTGTGGTTCTTCAACTGCTTGGATTGTACTTTTGTCTCAGGATCAAAGAGATGTATCCACAACTCATCCATAGTGACACATTACAATGGATATTTTTCAGATTCTTTAGAATTCTTGAGAGACTTTCTTGTGAAAACACCAACCTCTGTCTCTTCTGGTCTGCAGCCAACATTTGGGGAACCCATTGTGCTGACACTTTTCTCATGTTCAAAGCATTCATTAAAATTTACTGCACTGTGACATATTACACCCCTCTGGATTTAGCTATTTTGCATATTGTCAATCTCCAGCTTCCCCTCAATATATCATGAAGTTTCTTTATCTTATTTAGTGGCAAGTTGTTTGGCAACTTGATTGAGAGATGTCTTCATATAATTATTTTCCCAGCTTAAACATTTTAAACCACTTTTTAACTCCTGTATGGACCATATCATGATAAATTTCTGTTTGTGCCATTTTTGTTTCATCAAGTATTCGATGACTGCACAATACATTTATTTAGCTAAATTTCTTACAAATTTTCTGCAACAGTAATATACATTGTATTATACTGCAATTTAAAGGATATTGGGGTCCATCACAATCTTTCCCATATCTGGTCCTTATAACAAGGTTTCCATTTCAGTTGATATGGAAAATATGTTGTTTTCTTTTATAGTTATAACAATGCAGCCTCAAATGAGTTATCTTGTTATCAAGGAACCAACCAAAACTGACATATAATGGCCCTTTCACGACTCTTAAAGGGACATTAAACACTAAATATATGCTAGATAGACTGATGCATTCAAAGAAAAGATTAGTCCATGACTAACATGTAGATGTATTTTTTAAAGTTTCATTAGTTGTTTAAAAAGTGAGAAAATAAGTGTAAACTTTTAGTGTCTATAAAACACTGGGATCTGCCATGTTGTAACTTGTGTTACCTTCTCTGCTGTGGCCAATTAGGGTCAGTTATAAATAGGTCACTAGAGTGTGCAGCCAATGGTTGTGCTGGATTTAACAGTGTTCTGCACTTCCATTTCTAACAGGAACTGAAAAACTCACAATTTCAGAATGGAATTACAGGCAAAGAGGACAAAATAAATAATGAAAGTATATTGCAGAGTTGTTTTATTATATACAATTTATCATTTTATATTACCTTCTCAAAGTGTTTAATGTCCCTTTAAGGTTATTGCAGTTATTTTGAATGAACCCCTTTGTGCAGTGTGAAATCATCATTTACATGTGTGAGATTAATCCTCTGTAATCTGAATCCATCCTGAAAAACTGGTAAACAATATGAATACCTCTGTATATAAGGCATACAGTGCATGTTTAGCAAATTATTCAATTATCACTTTTAATATTTTTAAAGGTTTTTTTTTTCACTATTTTAAGGTTCATGGTGAAAGAGAGCATTTTGTTGACTGTGCTTCTGGATTTTGTTGCTTTATTTTTTCAGTGTATAGTGAATATTTAATAGTACCATGATAGTGGCTTTGTACTCAATATTCACATTTCTCTTCTGGGTACTCTTTTTGGGTTCCATCTTATCTGATTTTTCATCCAGATAAGGTATTTTTCAAAGAACCCCTTCAATTCTGTTTATGGTGGAGTCCTATTGGAATATTATGGTTCTTTCATTCTCCCAAAAATCTAGGAACATACAAGCAGTTCTACATCTTTGATATTGTAGATCACTCCATTGTTTCTGAAGTTACTAAGAAAATGGTCAGCATAAGTACAAACTTTATTCTTTTAATATATTTTTATGATCACATTGACTTATGAAAAGGCAAATTCTTTGAATGTCACTATAATCTACCACTTAAAAGTGTTTGCATCAGCATTAGTTAGAAAGACCTACAGACCTGCAGCCTCCATATGGCCCAATTTTGTTATTGCTACCAGCCTAATAGATACAGTTTTGCATGAGTGTGTGATAAATTGAAGCTCATGCTTACCAATAAATCAGTTTAGAACTGTATACAGGAATGACCTGCTTGGCACACATGTCTACCTATGTCTTAAAAGTTTTTTGGGGTCAAACTCATTTCTCTACCATTTCTCTAAACATGATCTTGCTATGTAGGGATTCGGAGTTCCAACCCTCTCAGATTCTTGTGAGTTTTTAATATATATATATATATATATATATATATATATATATATATATATATATATATATATTTAAATATATATTTAAATATATATTTAATGTGAAGAAAATTGGATTCTCAGTTCACAAGATTACAAGTGATGCGCTAACATTTGTGCGTATTACAAGTTGAAAGTAAACACGTTCAAATTTACTCACGTCAGTTTAGCACAACTGAAGACCTTGCATAAAGGGTTAGGCATAAAATAAAAGTTGCATCATACACAACATAAATACATTAAAATAAACTGTTACACTCATATACATTATCTGATAAAAAGCAGTCATATTAATACTTTCTAATAAGGGTTCAAAGGTATATGTTATATGGCCATGTATTTGACTGCAAAGGACTATAATATATATATATATATATATATATATATATATATATATATATGTCTGTGTGTAACTAAATAATTCTATAATAATATTTAATAATGTTTTACTGTGTATTTACTATAAATATTTCACATTCAGGATATTTTTTTCCCCTATAGATAACTAGGTATAGATATATATTTTACATGAACATTATCAGATATATATAAATTTATATAAATATATTTTTTTGTATGTTAAGAACATTGGAACTTAAAATATGTCTAATGTTCTTCTGGTTGTGCGCTTTAAGTGTAACATGGTGTCGGGTTACCACACATGAAGAATTAGTTAATATATATTCTATGGATTATTTATTATTTTTAGTACATCTTTAATAATTATTTACATTAATTATTAATATTTTTCCCTATTTTATATTTAAATATATTATATATATATTTAAATACATAATGCACCTTAATATAACTCATGTTGGGTTAGCGCACATGAAGAATTAGTTTACTCCTGTCGGGTTTATATGGGCAAATCCGACAGGAGTACAATAATTCTTCATGTGAGCTAACCTGACAAGAGTTATATTAGCTAGTTAATTCTGATAAAAATAAAATAAGTGCTTGATTCAGGATCAGCTGTATATCAAATTTGCAGACTACACATAATTTCAAATGACACCGGACTGCTGAGATATATATAGAAGTATCTATTTAAAATAAAAATAAACATTTTCTGTATGTGAAGAACATTGGAATAAATATTAATAACTCCTGTCGGGTTAGCGAGCAAGCAAAAAAGGTTATTTTTTTCTTCTTCTTTGCTCTTCGTTAAAGTCTATGGGGAGAAAAAGTTAGGGCAGTTCTAATTCATATTTTTTTCTAAAACTGTTTTCTGTTCATTTTATTGTTGGCCCCTGTCTAACAGTATTTACATTGACTATTATTTTTCATATAACTCTTTCTTATTATAATTAATATGTAAACATAAATTTAAATGATAGAAGATATAAACTACCATTTACCACTATATATGTTTTTTAGACCTTAATCACTTGGATGCAAATATCAAAATGGGTTTATCCACCTTTCTGGAAAATCAGATTTGTATTTCATTTTAAAGAGATAGAAAACCACAAAATATTCTTTCATGATTTGGATAGAACATATAATTTTAAACAACTTTCCAATTTGATTATAATATCAAATGTGCTTCATTCTCTTGTAATCCTTTGCTGAATGAACAGCATTGCACTACTCGCCGCTAGTTGAACGCATCTAGTTACCCAATTACAAGAGACAAATGTGTGCAGGCACCAATCAGCAGCTAGCTCCCACTAGTGTAGGATATGGGCATATTCTTTTTTAACAAGGGATACCAAGATAAATAGTTGCATGAAATTATTATCAGCTAGTTGTAATGACAAAAAAATACAATGGTAGACAGAATTATAAAGCACAGAGGAGATAAAAGAGGTTAATTCTTTCAGAAACTTATAAACAATAGATCACTGTATTGCCCCTCTGTATATTATTCTACAGAAAACCTGGATTACTAGTGTTTAGGTGATTTCCACTGAAGGAAAAGATTGTGTGTGAGCATGTGCAAAATGGCTCATATTTTTGCATGAAAGATTCTTTTAAACATTGATTCCCTTATGACAATGAAATACTACTCTAGGGAGCTTCTAACCCTTTCACTGCTCAGCCATTTTCACACCCCAGTGCTCAGCCAATCTGTAGTTACTGTAATCACCGTACTAAATAGTCATCAAGGGTAGTTACATGTGAAATAGGGGACCATACAGGCTTTTGGGGGTTATAATATAGATTAGAGAGGCCCCATTGTACAGTGCAGAAATCAAGGCATTTACCACAGTGATCGCCTGGCTATACAGACAAAAAAATATATATATTTTATAAAGGAGGAACTTATCTTCTAGAAAATAAACTGTGTTTCTTGTTTTATTGAGCAAATAAGGTCCCGTTCTAAATCAAATCCCAGTGTATTGATGTTTTTTTTTAACATCTGATTTGGTGTGGATTTCTAAGATTCTTTTTCAAATGATGGGTCTCGGGGGTCCGTGGCTAGTAAGGGAGTTGAGATTGAGGCGTTTGAACAGCAACAACCCCATCCAGCTCCCTTACCTAAATGACATAATGCAGTCCCGCCCCCTCTGTGATGTTACCCCGCACTTTCGTGGTGACATCACGGCACTCACATGTATCTCTGGGAGTACCGCCCACGGTGTTACCAACCATGGGAATTGACGATCGGGTCCTGTGATCCTATGATGGCCCATTCTTGTCATGAAGGGGAATCGCTGATCACAGGCAGCATATTGCATGACAGCCTGTTCTTTCCATGCACATTAAAGTAGTTAAGCAGAGCAGGGATTGTAGTGTCATGTGTACAGCTCATTTTGCCTCATTTGGCCTCTTAACTTATTTTCTGTAAATCATCATTCAGTACACGTTATACATTCAGGTTGACTTACATTTATTCTTCACTGTGGTAGATTTATCAAAGTGCGAGCAGACATGATACAATATAGCGGATCATGTCTGCTGCATATAGATAAATGCCGACAGCATACGCTGTCAGCATTTATCATTGCACCAGAAGTTCTTGTAAACTGCTGGTGCAATGCCGCCCCCTGCAGATTTGCGGCCAATAGGCCACTAGCAGGGGGTATCAATCAACCCGATCGTATAGGATCGGGTTAATTTCTGTCCGCTGCCTCAGAGCAGGTGGACAAGTTATGGAGCAGCGGTCTTTAGACCACTGCTTCATAATTTCTGTTTCCGGCGAGCCTGAAGGCTCACGCAGAAACAGGGGCATCAAACTCCATACGGAGCTTGATAAATCAGCCCCCTAGTCTCTTCCATGTTTATATAGTTGTCATGGCCTGGGAGTAGAATGAGGGGAGACCAAAAATGCATTACCATGGAACAGTGTTACTTGGTAATGTTATCTCGCAATTGCAGAGGGGCATTCCCATTGCCATGACTGTGTGGTAGAAGGGCTTTTATAAAGCTGCTATCTTAGCTTCTACAGTATTTCATAGATATAAATTTGCAGTCACATTTCCCGTGAAAGACAAGAAGGGCTCTATTTGTTCTCCTAAGATGAATGTAGGTATGGACTGTTTCATTGTGCATATAAGCATGGATGTGCAGTCATAAATAACAGCAAAGACAGTGATCAAATAAAGCTGTCACTGCTTGCTTAGTAGTTTAAAGAGACATGCTTAATACATTTTCCAAAATGTAAGATACATTTTTTTTACTACAATTTTTATTTATTTGAAATTAAGTTTATTTACTTTACAAATGTTATGAGAGCAGAAAAGACTGTGGCCAGCTTTTTTTTTCAGTTGTAGTCAGTCTATTTGACTACAAGTTGCTAGGAAACCCATCTGACATTTGCTCATTTTGTCCAATGACCAGTTCATGCTTAGGTGACACTGTCAAATTTCTAAGGACTTAAAAGTAAAACAGCACTGTGCGGTCGTATTTTTTATTATTAGACACTGTATCCAAAGGTTACACCCAGTCAGGTTACATTAGTCAAGTGGTAAAACAATACCAAGATGATACTGTTCTCATTGTGAAGACAATTCATAGTTAAGGAATCTACTAAATAGCACAATAAAATAGTTTCTACGTAAAGAAAAACATACTAATGAAATTAAAATTGTTTATACGCATCTATTATATAGATGCACAATAACATTAAAATACAATTTCAAAGAATTAGAATTGTATTTAAGGCATAACTTTTTTTCCACACTATTCATTTCCTGCAGAATAAAAAGTCAGCTTGACGCCACTTCTCAACGGAAATGATTTACAGTTTGTTAATTAGAATCATTTCTATTAAGAATGTGATAAGTAGGATACAGAGAACTCAACAAATGTTAGCAGAAAATGTGCCATATTGCTAGCTGGAAGCTTCTTGTAACTGGGAAAAAATATGTTGTCTGTAAGGCAATTTGATTTTAAACACCCACATACAAAACATCACATTTACACAAGAAGACTCACCCTTAGATTCTTTACTGAATGTGTTAAGTTACATGACATAATATTGTGCCGTGGACGATAACCCTGAACTCTTGTTTTTATTTCTCTCACTAATAATACTAATATTCTATCAGATTCTAGGATTAGGATAAGATTGACACCAACTGATGTTTTCTGAAATATAAAAACACTGAACAAGAATTATCCTAAAGGAAAATGCATAACGTCTGCTTTGAGTGGGTGTATGAGCACACCCACATTTCCTCTGGCATTTTATATGTTAAAGAAAAGAAACTGCTGATTTCTTGAAACACATCTATACAAAGAATATATTGTACATATTTTTTTTTTCAGTATAACCATGTTTTGAGCTCAGTATACTGACAAAACCATTCTAAGATGTGAAATAAACCAAATGACCTGCTTTAAAAAGAATCCAAATTAATGGACAGTCATGGGTACGTATATCATTCAAGGCTGCTTTATCATTTGTGTTACAAAGATGTAAAAATATACTTGAAGCATAATATGAGGTATAGCATGAAGGGGTACAATTTATTAATATATAAGGACAAAAATCATTTTACAAAAAATCACAAAATGCACTGTATTTCTGAAAGTTTGGATACACAAGCTACAAGTGATTGAACTCACGGTATCATCAATGTTAGGAACAATATGCAACATAATTGAAACCAAAAATTCCATTTAACTTAAAAAGGAGTATGCATTTTTTATATTATTATTTTTAACACAAACCTACAGTTCAATGGCATATTTAGCTTTTTGTGCTGCCCTAGGCACTCAAAATTCTGCTGACACCTCCCGGGTTTAGATATTTTTTTAGCCATAATATTTTTTGCTCAGGCCCAAACACAGATTTCTTGAAACAATACTTCCCCAAACACATTACTAAGTGCTGAAAACCAATAAAATTTAAGGCAAGAGCTAAATAAAATAATGGTTCAAAGTAATCTCTAAACTGTAAGCTCCATAGGCAGTCTCTTATTTTACCTGTTATAGAGAATGGTTAAGTATCAAACAGTGTTAGCACACTTCCTTTTAGGTGATTGCTGCCAGCCCGGTTCTCCCAAACAATGTATAATAGATATGTAGCAAAGTTGGCAGCGCTGTGTCACTCAAGGAATAAAAGCTGTCCACGTCCTCTGCTGGTCAGAAATATCCTGCTGTTCTTACAGGATTCAAGTAAAAATAAGCATTTGTTGTTGAATCATCAGCAGGACATCAATCAGGTACAGCTTCAAAGGTTTATTCGAACAAAGCTCAACGCGTTTCAGCTATTATATAGCCTTTCTCAAGAGCACATTAAAAACAGTGTAAACACGCTGTGCTTATTATAGCCCCTTAGAATGTAAACTCCTTGGGAAAAATCTCCCATTATATAACTCTAAAGTAAGTAGATGTAAGCTTCTTACAGAAATAACCAGCAGCAATATTTTACAGAGCCAGACAGAGTGCAGGAAGGTATGATACAAAAATATTAGACATGCACCTTAATTAAAACTGTGTAATGAGGCTGAGCTACTCCAGTTTGTTTTTGTGAGGACTTAGTGGTGGATAGTGTGATGTCAAGAGAGTGTGGAGGAATACGCAGGGCCATCGAGCAGCCAAAAAAAGGCCACCAAGAACCCGTCACCCACATTTGCAGTGTGCAACTTACTCTCCCAGAGACCACTGTGAGCAAGTCACCAGCTGTTCCCAACAGGGACTCAAAAAGTGCTGCCATCCCTCCAATCTGCTACCCTAGACAAGTGCCTTGCTTGCCTATTCCAAAATACGCCCCTGCTACAATTAATCTAAAATCTTTTTAATTGCCCATTTAGTAGCAAAGCTATTCTACTTCCAGATTTTAAATTCCCCATTTACTAAGAAAAAGAAGCGATTTAAAGGGGCATTAATCACTAAATACATTATGTGTGCCACCATTTTGGAACTTAGGTTTCACTGCAAGTATCTGAAAGAAATTTGCTGCACATGTGCAAACATGTCAGCACTGGAATGCAGCAAAAGCTAGATTTCAACATGACAACACCCATGACTAGAGGTAGGCAGGAAATAACCTCAATACTATCCTTATCAAATGTATTTAGCTTTTAATGTCCTGTGTGTTGCCCAAAATTAGCAAACGTGCATTTCAGGCGTGATTTTTTGTTGTTGTCAAAACCCATGTATTTTATTTCTTTTTTCAGAAACTCTTAAAGGAATATGAAACTCAAAATGTTTATTCATGATTCAGATAGAGCATTGCGATTTTAAACAACTCTTTAAAGGAATAAGTCCCTTATTTATTTTCTTGTGTTTTTGCTTGAGGAAGTTTCTACCTGACACCAATAAAGCTATATAAGTCATTCTCATCCAGTGAACAACTGATGATTGAATATTCATTGTAACCAAACAGTCATCTGTTATCACAGCAGAGATAAGGTAAACCTACTAAAGGTCAAGACAAAACCAACTAACAAAATAACACTTTTAAATGCATTTAAACTATGGATTTAGTATGCTTATAGTTTGTGATGTAGTGTTTATTTCTGATATGTTCTATGCATATTAAAAACATATATTTTGTGTCATTTTAAGCCATATCACTTTCCAAGGAATATTTATTTACAAAGTATTCCTAGAAATGCTTCTTTTAATACGATATAACTTTATATCACTGCATTAAAAATAAAAAAAACATAAAAGGGAAAATACATTATGTTTTGTTGATTTGGAATTTGTACAATATTTGATTTTCTCACCTATTATACAAGTTAATAAATCTAGGATCTTTGGTAATAGATTTTAGTACTATCTTTAAAGTGTTAATATATACTTTGTAACCTTTTAAAATCAGAGTTGGCAAGAAATACAAATAAAATGCACACATATTTCTGTGACACTAATTGTGCCTTTTCTTGCTGTTCTCTACCATATTTCTTGGAAAACAGCAGCTGTGTTTATTCAGACCAAAGCATGTGCATGGCTTTATGTTAGAGTAATCTGAAGCTGTTGCATGACTATATGATATGGCTTCCAAGAATATTAAGGAGTGTTCTTTAGAAAATAAAGGTTCTTAATGCATTAGGTAATTAGTGTTCATTCCTTTTTTTTCTTGGTTTCAGGATAATAGCTTTAATGATAATTATATATAATGTTAAATGTTAGTTCAGGATTGTACTGCAGTGGGAGTAAATAATATTTTTTTATAAGATCACTGAGTTCCAAAGTCCCAATGCCTTAATAAATTAAAGAAAAGGACAACATTCATAATTTAATCTGCAACAGAGAATTATCAAAAATATTTAGATTGATCAATAGATAACAATAGCAATGTAACATTTATTTAACCCTTTCATGACAGGGTCAACTTGTCTACAACGGAACAACGTTCCGATGTAGACAAATTAAAAACATGCGATCGTGCACGCGATCGCAAGATTTCAGTTATAGGATCTGTCAGGGGGGCGTTCCTATGATGCTAGGAAGCGTTGTTGGCTTCAGGACAGCCAAACGGCTAGGACATTTTATTCTGTCCTAACGGCGCTAAAGCCCAGCACAGTTTGGACGAAATAAAACAACATAGTGACTTTAAAAGGTTAAATCAAATCAAATAGATAGAGGGACGGAAGGAAGGATGGATAAGCAGACAGACAGCTAATAATAACAATGCAAAATAGATTTAGACAGACAGATAGATAGACAGATAGATAGACAGACAAACAGAAAGAAGAGCAAATGGAAGGATGGATGGACAGACATACAGATAATAACGCAAAAGAGATTTAAATCAGATCAAAAGTATATGGACAGATAGCAAGACAGATAGAAAATAGATATACTGATAGATAAATTGATAACTAGATAGATAGATAGTTGGATAGATAGATAGATAGATAGATAGATAGATTAGATAGATGACAATGTCATAATTTAGAATAGAGGCAACAAAAACTACACAAATTTTAGATTTAATTGTGAAATTAATAGATTCAAGGTCTTATTTGAAAGGTAGGTATGAACATTAAAAATATATTAATAATCTAAATCATATTTCCATTACAGAGAACATTTTATTTTTGTTAATTACATTAGTATATATTTCTGGAAAATGCCTCTTTTGCAAATCACACACTGATATAAGCTTTACTTGCTATATTTATTTTACAACATATCTGGTGTCTATGTGCTGAGGCTTCTGTCTGCTTTAGCATGAGTGAAACATTTATTATGGTGACCTTTCTTTCTTTCTCAAACATCCTTGTTTCCTTTCTTTTTTAAATATTGTTTTTTTATCCAGTGTATTTTGGAAGTCCACTGATAGAAAACATTATACAACAAATATTCATTTTAATAAATAATTAAGTTTAATTTATTTGAATTTCTATATGCATAGATTAAATTTAATGTTTAAATAAAACTCATTTGAATATCACATTCACTGTTCTACTATGTTTTCACACATTGCAATACACACATTTTTTATTTAAAAATAAAATAAAATAGAGCAATAGTGTGTCTCATGCCATGCCAGGAATCATTTCAAGCTATTCTAGGATTAAAAAAAAAAATAACTACTGAGAAATAAAATGAGCTTAGCTCACATTTCAAAAGTAACAGGTGCAGGCAGGCTGCGAGTGTGTTCCAGCTATTTTACCACGGCTCTGGAAACCATCATAGGTTAATGTTTTTGATCCAGAAAAAAATGGTGTAACTTTTATTCTTGCAAATTTAGAACATAATCAAATGTAGCTTAGCTAATATACATCAAACGTTTCTTTCTGCAAGGGTTTAAAAGTTACCTTAGGGAACAGCCAATAAAAAAACAACTTTAATCAAATAATTGATTTTATTTGGTTGTTTAGCTTTCAGTACCATGCAGATCTATAAATATATATATGTGTGTGTGTATATATATATTACTTTTTGTTTTTTTACAGGTATGGTACAAAAACAAACCCGGACAATTTATACATTGTTGTTTACAACAAAAATATTTATTTATTTACCAAATGTATTTGCCAAATATAATGAAAATAGCAACTATGTGGTGAATTATAACATCACATTTAACAAATATATGGTTTACATACCACTAAATACTATACTTTTTACACTTTAGTGTGAGAGACTTGTGGGCTTAGTTGTGGGTGTTCAGTGGGAGAAGCCATGATCGACAGTAACGTGCTGACAGGTATTTGGTATGCAGGGTTTGATAGATTGTAGGCAGATTTAGGTCAGGTGATAGACAGGGTCAAGATGGGCCCTGATTAACACTTTGGAAACAGTGCAGTTTCTAAGAAAGTGAAAGCTGCAGGTGGGATAGCAGGATAAAACGTCCGATCCGTAACAATCACACGATATGCGGAATGGTTGGGAGCTCTTGCTGTGACTTAAAGAGTAAAGTTCTACTATGTTTAGGGGATGATTATAATTCAAACTAATTCTCATCTATTAGAATATATCTATAAAAGGGTTTTCCAGGGAATTTGAACAGCATAAAGTCGCTCAGTACTTTCCATGAAGACAGTTTGACATTGATAATCCATTCTATTCAATGCACATTTTGTCAAATAAACATATTTAGTTTTAATTTTAACAAATACGTTAACTAATACAATCATGGCTATTCATGCTCTTTTTTCCCCCTAGAATAATGTGTTGTGCATGGTCAGTTGTAACTGAAACAAACACATATATTCTTTTTGTGATTGGTGCCTTTTCTTTGGGTAAGCATTCCTGATATTATGAAATAAAGCAGAAAAAAAAGATTTTTAAAAAATATTAAACATGCAAATAAATAAAATATAATTATAATAATGTAAATAATATTATATATTTTATTACAGTTGAGGAGAATGAGAGGGATCCAACTAGTTGGTCAAGTCTTTGGTGTTGAGAGAGGCTATGGAGAGCCTGTGATTGTTGTTGATCACAAAATGCAAATGCATCCTTACAACCCAGACACACATAAGACCAATAAGGTTCAGAGTCCATCCCATACTCAATCAGAGGGTTTTCATACAGGGATTGAGTGTTGTGGAAATATTTTAAGGATTGCTTTCTTTGAACAAATCAAGAATGATTTGGAGCTACTGTCTCAGGCTATTCATGCATGGCATGAACTTTGAGTTGCATTTACTTTATGGACTCAGGCAGTTTTAATTTGCTTGAGAGCCTTGTCAATGCAATGGCTCATTGCAATGTTTGTGAAGCACTGAGCTGTTTGTTACATCCCTGAGTGCACAACAATAGAGGTTAATTTCCCATGCCTCTACCCTGGAGGGATGGCGCGACCACAAGGCACTTCTTATGAACAACAAACATTTTAATTCCATTACTATGCAATCTGTTATCATTCCATGCACATACAGAATGTTTATGCATCATTCCCTGGAGAGGTTCATGGCTCATATATTATGCATCACTGCTTTCTAATTGACATGTGTTATTATGGTAAAATGCCTCGAAAATTATTGTTGGTTAAGTGCCTGTGTGATATCTATTTTTTTGTCATAACTCTTACTCTGGTAGCTCCTATTTTATTGTCACCTACAATTGGGCATTTCGGTGCAAAATATTTGGGTTCTATAAAAGTAGAATAGCTTGTAATCAAGTTTGAAATACTGTGACAGCTGTGACTTGAATGGACTTCAACCTGGTTATGCTAACAGTCCCATACCTTTACCATGAGCCACTAGAAGGCTTTATCTATTTTAATCTTCTCTATCTGGGAACTGCCTTTTGTTAACTTGGTTGCTTCCTACACACCTGCTTACTCAGGTGTGCCAGGTGTAATTAACTGACTATAAAAGACAGTTCCTACCAGTGGCATTTAGTACAATTTGTCACTGTCTCTGTGTCTACGCTGTTGTTTGCATTACCTTGTTTAAAATTAGATTTTTTTTCAGCACTTTTTGTTATCTGTTCCAATCTATACAAGATACTGCATACTCCTGTAGTCCAGCCAGATGTAAGCTTCCCAACTTAGAGCTCGCTTCCATTGAGCCTTTAAAAATGGAGCCGTAATCTACCAAAGCGGCCGACAGCTAAAAGTAATTTACAGCTCCATTTTAGTACCAGATTTCCATTCAAAACTATAGCGTGTTGCACACAGTCGCTCTTTTTGACTGTACGTAAGTTTGCGCTGCCAACTGATGTCAGATTCGAGGAAAAGCGCACCAAAACAAGTGCATTGCCATGGTAACCCGGCCTCTGTCTATAAGAATAATGGTTTGCGCCTGCGCTCTTTACCTGTGTTCGCCTCTAGAGAGAAAGATACGGGAGCTAGTTGCGCGGGTAGGAGTTTGGAGGTTTTGAGAGTTGTTTGAGAGTAAGTGGAGAGTTTGATATTTTATTTTCATATATTCTTATTGTAGGCCTCATATAATATTAGGAACACACACACACACATCCATGCATTAGTTAATTAGCACACATTAGTTTATACACACAAACACACACACACACACACACACTTTTATTTGATACAAACACATTCACATTTATTTTTCATTTCATTAACCCCATATCCCTATCTTCCTTTATTACCCCTTTCATTAACCCCCTATCCCACTTCCCATCTCCCCTTTAACTACCCTTCCCTTAACCACTACATAACTTTATTTTCCTTTTATTCATTTATACATTTCGCCCATCCCTTTTTTGATTTACATCTCATTTTCTTTTTCTTTTCTTTTTTTTTTCTAATCTCATATATTTTATAAAAAAAAAAATTAATTTACTATTTAGCCCATCCTTTTTTAATTTACATCCCTTTGTTTAATTTCACCCCCACATTTTTTTGAAGGGATATGATTAGAGATAGTTAGGGTCTAGATAGGTTAGGTAGTTAGTTTTGGGGATATTTAATTTAGGTTTTAGTTAGGTGAATTAGTGTAGGTAGGTAAGCTTGGGACTTTTGTGTTAGGTTAGAGTTAGAGAGGAAGGAGAAAGGGATGGATAAGCTTAGTGGAGTTGGGAAGGGGGTGGCTAGGGTGAGGGCAGTGGAGAGGGGGGCAGAGGGAGGGGGAGCGGGGAAATAGGGAGTATTATGGGAAGTTCTAGGGGCTGAGGTTTGGGTGGTGGATTTGTCCTTCCTCAAACCCTGGCAGAGGAGGGAAGGAGAGAGGGTGGAAGAGTGGAGGTGGAAGGAGAGAGGAGGAGTCAGCCTCAAGTAGGCGCACAAAGAAAAGGGAGAGTGGGGCAGACTGTGGCAAGTGGGGGTGGGGCTGGTGGTAGTCTGTCACAGTCTGCAGGGACAGAGGAGGGAGAGAGGGCTGGTCCCCAGTCACAGGAGAGAGACTCTGTGTCTGCTGGCCCTTCAGTTGTGAAGGGCAGTCTAAGAGAGGAGAGGTACTCAGAGGAGAAGAAGGAGGCTCTGGTTGAGGCCTAACCTGAGGGCGAGCGTACGAAATAAGTTGTGGGAGGAGATACGAGTGGCAGTCAGCTGCTTAGGACACATTGCTACCACGACTGCAGGAGGGAAACCAAGGCAAAGATGGCACATCAAGCTAAAAATGTACGTGGGACAGGTGGTGGTCCTAGTAAGTGGATTCATCTGAAGTCATGGGAGGAGATGCTGTCTAATGTCATCTCTGGTGAAGCTGTCCTGGGATGCAAAGGGACAATGGACACATCAGTGCCAGCTAAAGAGGGCCATGAAGGTAAATATTAAATATCATATGTAATAAATATTTTATTTGTAATAAATATATGTTAACATCAGAAATATACATAGGATTTGTGCTTGAAATATCAATGTAATCATGCACATGTGTAGAATAAAGAATGTTCCTATTTTACATATGGTTATTAATAAATTGTTTTCAAACATCAGTGGAAAATATACCTAGGTAGGTTGAGGACAAGTAATGTTTTACATGGTGAAAAGTCTGATTTGAACATTAACTTAAAAGGATAGTAAACCCATATTTTTCTTTCATGATACAGATAGAGAAGCAATTTTAAGCAACTTTCTAATTTACTCCTATTATCAATATTCCTTTGTTCTCTTGCTATCTTTATTTGAAAAAGTAGGAATGTAAGCTAAGGAGCCGGCACATTTTTGGTTCAGAACTCTGACTAGCGATCGTGATTGGTGGCTACATTTAGCCACCCAATAAGCAAGAGCAACCCAGGTTCTGAACCAAAAATGGGCTGGCTCTTAAGCTTTACATTATTGCTTTTTATATAAAGATACCAAGAGAAGGAAGAAAATATAATACAAGTAAATTTGAAAGTTGCCTAATATTGCATGCTCTGTCTGAATCATGAAAGTTTAATCTTTTCTCTCCTTTCTCCCTCTGTATTTGTTTTTGTTGCCCTCTGCTTGTTTTTCTTTATCACCTACCCCCACTCCAGCTTGCCAGCTAACTAGCCCGCCCACCTTCCTGCTGTATTTAATGGTGCTCGCTGCACCACTGAAGTAAGTCTTTCTCTCCTTTCTCCCTCTGTATTTTTGCTGTGTTTTTGTTGCTCTCTGTTTGTTTTTCTTTAGCACCTACCCCCACTCCAGCTTGCCAGATAACTAGCCTGCCCACCTTCCTGCTGTATTTAATGGTGCTCGCCAAAGGCGCACACAAAGGCAAGCCCGTCAGCACCCATCCGCGCCCCGATCACACCCAATGCCATGAACCTTGGCTCCAGAAACCGCAGCCATTATGACGCCAGCACCCTCCACGCGCTCAACACCGGTAGATCGTCTGCCTGCCACCACATATCCCTGACCAAAACCTTCGGACCCTTCACCTGCCGCAACTGCTCCTTCCCCTCCCTCCGGACAACAACCCAACCAACTAACTCACCCAAAAATAGCCACAACTTCCTAAACTGCATCCTCCTCAACACCCGCTCCATCCACAAGCACGCCCTTGAAATCTGGAGTCTGCTAGACTCCACCTCCCCAGACGTCGCCATTTCCATTTCCGAATTTGAAAATATAGTTCTATATTTCTTTACTAGCTGTTTATTTGCAAAACATTAAAAGCTTTATTTATTTTTATTTCACATGATGTCAAATAATATGCAGGTTTACATTGTTAATAAATGTAAGTGTACTATCGAGAATATTATGCCATTTAAGAATACTTGAGGTTACGTGTCTGAAGTCAATACAGTATATGCTATCCAACATTAGTCAACGTGGCATGTGTAAATGTTATGATTAATATTCCACAAGCATATGTTGTTTGCTCCTTCAGATGAAGCTAATAAGGGTTATCCAGTTGTAGAAGAGTTGAAAAGTAAACACTCATTACTGTTGATATGGACAAATACCTTGCATTCATGATTATAGTCATGTGTGGAATGTAATATCTGAAACCTATACCTATCATGACTAATCTTATGCACTCCTTTTTGTCAAGAATAATATAACATATTTAGACTAATTAGAGAAATGCATCTCTATGATATTTAAGCACTGATGTATGCACAACATATATGTGATTGTCATGATATAGAAGTAATTAATATATTTTAATTGACATCATATGAACAGACAAAGACTCTCTCTGGGACCAACGCACAAAGCACTTTTAAATGTTTTCAATAACTCCATGTTAAAGACAATACTCTTGAAGTATGTAATATTTAGTACTTATGTATTTTGGTTAATATTCTAAATATTGCAAATGTATTCTCTGCTTTAGCAGACATGATATTACATATATTTTATAAATATTAGTCCTATGCCACATTATACTTTAATGTATCATTGTTTTTGTATTGAATAAATATGTTCAATGATTTACACATTGAAAATTACATATGAATGAGGGCAAATCTGTAATAAAAAAAAATCACATCATGATAAACAAATTATTTCTTTTGACTTATTTTTCTATATTATTTTCTATCAGGTAACCATGTCATTCAAGTGTGCAATCTCAGGGAATTGTATATATTGATAATCTATGTTTATTTTAAGGATTATATTATATAAAAAAATGTATTTGTCTCTTTAAAATGATGATTTGACATGTTTCGTAAAGGGATAGTCTATTCAAAATGATAATCATGAATCAGAGCATGCAGTATTAATGTACTTATCTATTTAACTTCATTATCATCTGTAATTTTGTAAAGCAGGAATATAAGCTTAGAAATCTACCCATTTTGATTCTGCACATGGGGAGCACTTGATGATTTTTGTCTAAATGTAGCCAACAATCAGCAAGTGCAACACAGGTGCTGAACATTAAATGGAATGCCTCCTAAGCTTAAACACATAATTAAAATAAGAAAGATAACAAAATTAAATTGATTATGAGTACATATGTAAGTTATTATTATTATTATTATTATTATTATCATTTATTTGTATAGTGCCGCCAAATTCCATAGCGCTGGGTACAATGATAGGGGTATACAATGACAAAGATTTGTGATAAAATACAAAACATAACAAAACTTAACAAATCTAGCACAGGAAGAAGGGGGCCCTGCTCCGGAGAGCTCACAGTCTATAGGTTTAGGGTGCAGAGACATAAGGTTGGGGTAGCTTGTTACATCGGTTGTATTTGAAGCAGTGAGTCAGGCAGTTCATGTACATGTATTAGTTTGGTTCGGATGCGGGATGGAGGAGAGATCGTAAGCCTCTCAGAATAGGTGGGTTTTCAAGGATCATCTGAAGCTATACAAGGTTGGAGACAGTCTATTGGAGCGGGGTAGAGAGTTCCAGAGGACAGGAGCAGCACGTGCAAAGTCTTGGAGGCGGGAGTGGGACGTAGAGATAACAGGAGTGTAGAGACGTAGGTCAGAGGTTGATCGAAGAGGACGGGATGGGGAATATTTCACGATGAGAGAGGAAATATAGTTGGGAGTTAGACTGTTGAGTGCTTTGTAGGTTAGGGCTAATAATTTTAATTGTATTCTGGAGTGTATGGGGAGCCAGTGTAGAGACTGGCAGAGCAGAGCAGCTGATGTAGATCGTCGACCTAGATGAATGAGTCTAGCCAAAGCATTCATAATAGATTGGAGGGAGGAGAGGCGGTGTTTTGGAAGGCCATTTAGGAGTAGATTGCAATAATCAATGGATGAGGGAATGAATATATATATAAGTTGTATGGAATTGAATGCTTTATCTGATTCCTGAATGTTTAATTGTGAATACACTAAATATTAATTTAAAGTGACAAAACACAAATATTTGATTCCATTATTTTGCTAGAATATATATATTTACTAACAAATCTAATATAATTATATTATTTATATTGCTTCATTTTCTTAGTATCCTTTGATGATAGTTTTATCTAGGTAAGATCAGGAGCGGCATAAAACCTAGTTTGGAGCTGTTTATTGTTGGCAACATATATATCAAGGTTTTCATTGGCTCACCCATGTGAGGAGTGCATTGCTGATCTTTAAACAAATGATACCAAAAGAACAAAGTAATATTTGGAATAGAATTAAAATGAGATTTTAGATAATTTTGTGTTATACATAAATCATAAGAGAAGAAATATTTTAGGTCCCTTTAAAGATGAATGTATTGATTAGTACATAGCTGGAAATAAAGAAACATTCATCATGACTATATTTGATAAAAGTACACATTTATTTAGGGAAGTAGTGGTAAATATGGGGATGATGAGAGAGGCTGTGAGAGGGAGGGGAGTGGAATTCCATTTCTGAGAATCTGTAACAATGACAATCTTCAATCTGTAAAACATTAAAAGAAAACACATGTGTATTATTAAAAAACATATTAATAAATAACTGAAAGGTCTGATTACAACACTACAAAGGTACCTGAAAAGAAATCTTTAATAGTTGCAGTTCTCTCCAAATGGGCATTGAGTGGTTGGGGATGATTAATGACATCAGGCTCAAACATTTCACCTGGGGGCTGTGGTGGTGGAATTAAATAATTTAACATCCCATGCTCCTGTGCCATGTTGTGTAGACAGCATCATGCTACAATGATTTGTATTGCTTTCTCAGGACTGTAGATTCCCCCCCCCCCCCCATCTATCCAGGCAGCGAAAGCACATTTTTAGAACACCAAAGAGTCTTTCTGTTATAGCCCGTGTTTTGATAAGTGCTAAATTATATCTGTATTAATACAAGAAATATGATTATAACATATAATGTGAAGACAAATCACATACTAATGAGCTAATTCATTCCTGGTTTGGTCTTATCACTGTTTAAACCTTTTTACATATATAAATATATTTATATTCAAGCAGATAGATTTATAACAGCTGCACTGATAATAAATGATTGGGATTTGGACTGTCCCTTTAAAGGCACTCAGTACAACATTGTTATGTCTGTGACAGAGAGATATATTTATATATATATATATATATATATATATATATATATATATATATATATATATATATACATTTTTGCATAGAAAATTAGCACATCTAGGCAAGTTCCCCGCTTGTGATTCCCAAGTAAAACTCCACATACATTGTTACCAATGCACCAGAGGATTCTGGGTAAGATATGCAAATTAGATATGCAAAATCTCAGTTTTTTTGCTTCAAATACTGTTTTAACACAGCGATCCCTGGTGCATTGGTAACAATGTATGTGGAGTTTTAATGGGGAATTGCAAGCGGGGAACTTGCCTAGATGTGCTAATTTTCTATGCAAAAATTTATATTGATTTACTTTTGAGACATGGAGGATTTTAATCTCAGATTTTTATCTCCCCTATAATTTTAGCGAATATAAATATAAATATATATATATATATATATATATATACACACACGCACACACAAGCATATCAAGCAACACATGTATGTTCACAAACACAGCTTATAGTGAGCATTTTGCAAGGCACATTCAATACTGTATGTCTGACATACAATTGCAACAAAGAAATATATTTTACCTTAATTCAGCAGGCCCAACAATTTGGTTCTCCTTCAATGGTGTCCTTCAATGCAGAATCAGCTGAAATATGAATGCATATAATATATATAAGCACATATCTTTCAATAAAGCAAGATAAACACATATCTTTCAATAAAACAATGTATGACATAAATCATTTTATGCATGTCTTACTATGATATAGTTACTATTGATCTTTTTAAATGATTAACATTTTATTTATTTAAACAATTACACTCCCTTAGAAACATACATAAAGGATAATAAAGCCATGAAACGGAAAAATGACAAAACATTGGACACGTGAAGGCATCATAATATTCATAAACACTTACAGAGGAGATGTCCTTCAGGCATTTGATTTGTCTCAAGCAATCTCCACACACCAGCATTCCTCAGGATGTAGGCATCATGGCTACTTCCTGGGAACCCTGTCACGACATTTAATATAATATAGAGGTTTAGGGGTTAATAGGTTTATTTAGTGGCGGCGATGTGGGAGGCCGGAGGTTTAGGGGTTAATAACTTTATTATAGTGTTGACGATGTCTGGGAGCAGCGGATTAGGGGTTAATACATTTATTTAATAAATGTGACGTGGGTGGGTGGCAGATTAGGGGTTAAAACATTTAATATAGTGTTTACAATGCAGGAGGGCAACGGTTTAAGGGTTAATAGGTAGCTTATGGGTGTTAGTGTACTTTGTAACAGTTTAGTTATGAGTTTTGTGAAACATTTTTGTTACACAAAACTCATAACTACTGCTCTCAGATGGTGGTATGGATCATGTCGGTATAGGCTGTAACACAAGCATTTTAGTCTGACCGCACCACCTGTAATACCGGCGCTATGAAAATCCCACTAAAAAACGTAATTTTTTGGAGTGTGGAATGGACGTTGCGTTACAGGCTAAAATGCTTGTGGTATAGCTATACAGACACGACTCGTAATAGTGCATTATTGCCATTACACTGAAATTGCTATTTTTCAACGTTAAAAGCCGTAACGCCAAACTCATAATCTACCTGAAATTTGGGTATTATTCAAGCCTATACATTAGAAAGAAACTGCTGTGTTTCCAGTCTACACCAACACTTGTGTATTCCTGTATTTCTGAATGTGACTCTGTCAAGGCCAACTGTAAGTTCTATATTCTAGCCTTCTAATATCCTTTTCTATTACTGCTTCTTTGAACTACAGTCTTCAGCCTTTTGTCAAGTTTTTGTCTGTGGAACTCTTGCATAAGTAATGTCTATGTTCACCTTTGAACTAATAAAGTCACTTGTATTCTTTAACAGTATATCTCAGAAATTCTTCATAGTGCATAAAATTCTCTGAAAACTGATCACTTAGGACTATTTTAGTTTCAAACCCTCTATTTTGTCTGGTTCCACCTCTGCCCCTGTATTTTTAAACCTCTGAGATAAGCAGCCAAACTGGAAGCGAATGTAGCATATTATACATGTAAGTTGCAGATGCTTAAATGAGGGCCACGTAGGTACATGGTGCATAGTACAACCTACTATTTGTTAAGTTTTTAAAGGTGGATGCAACTCTAATAGTTACATAACTGTATACAATGTGTTTACCTTTTGTCTAAGACTTTCTAGAGATTAAATAAAAACACATAGGCCTATATTAAAGGAGCAGAAATACAGTATCCCACAAAAGTGAGTACACCCCTTACATTTTTGTAAATATTTTATTATATCTTTTCATGTGACAACACTGAAGAAATGACACTTTGCTACAATGTAAAGTAGTGAGTGTACATCCTCTATAAAAGTGTAAATTTGCTGTCCCCTCAAAATAACTCAACACACAGCCATTAATGTCTAAACCGTTGGCAACAAAAGTGAGTACACCCCTAAGTAAAAATGTCCAAATTGGGCCCAATTAGCCATTATCCCTCCCCGGTATCACGTGACTCATTAGTGTTACAAGGTTTCAGGTGTGAATGGGGAGCAGGTGTGTTAAATTTGGTGTTATCGCTCTCACACTCTCTCATACTGGTCACTGGAAATTCAACATGGCACCTCATGGCAAAGAACTCTCTGAGGATCTGAAAAAAAGAATTGTTGCTCTACATAAAGATGACCTAGGCTATAAGAAGTTTGCCAAGACCCTGAAACTGAGCTGCAGAATGGTGGGCAAGACCATACAGCGGTTACACAGGACAAGTTCCACTCAGAACAGGCCTCGCAATGGTCAACCAAAGAAGTTGAGTGCACATGCTCAGTGTTATATCCAAAGGTTGTCTTTGGGAAATAGACGTATGAGTGCTGCCAGCATTGCTGCAGAGGTTGAAGGGGTGGGGGTCAGCCTGTCAGTGCTCAGACCATACGCCGCACACTGCATCATATTGGTCTGCATGGCTGTCATCCCAGAAGGAAGCCTCTTCTAAAGATGATGCACAAGAAAGCCTGCAGACAGTTTGCTGAAGACAAGCAGACTAAGGACATGGATTACTGGAACCATGTACTGTGGTCCGATGAGACGGAACCATGTACTGTGGTCCGATGAGACCATGATAAACTTATTTGGTTCAGATGGTATCAAGTGTGTGTGGCAGCAACCAGGTGAGGAGTACAAAGACATGTGTGTCTTGCCTACAGTCAAGCATGGTGGTGGGAGTGTCATGGTCTTGGCCTGCATGATTGCTGCTGGCACTGGGGAGCTACAGTTCATTGAGGGAACCATGAATTCCAACATGTGCTGTGACATACTGAAGCAGAGCATGATCCCCTTTCTTCGGAGACTGGGCCGCAGTGCAGTATTCCAACCCAAAACACACCTCCAAGATGACCACTGCCTTGATAGAGAAGCTGAGGGTAAAGGTGATGGATTGGCCAAGCATGTCTCCAGACCTAAGCCCTATTGAGCATCTGTGGGGCATCCTCAAATAGAAGGTGGGGGAGTGCAAGGTCTCTAACATCCACCAGCTCTGTGATGTCATCATGGAGGAATGGAAGAGGACTGCAGTGGCAACCTGTGAAACTCTGGTGAACTCCATGCCCAAGAGGGTTAAGGCAGTGCTGGAAAATAATGGTGGGCACACAAAATATTGACACTTTAGGCCCAATTTTGACATTTCCACTAACGGGTGTACTCACTTTTGTTGCCAACGGTTTAGACATTAATGGCTGTGTGTTGAGTTATTTTGAGGGGACAGCAAATTTACAGTGTTATACAGGCTGTACACTCACTACTTTTACATTCTATCAAAGTGTCATTTCTTCAGTGTCGTCGCATGAAAAAGATATAATAAAATATTTACAAAAATGTAAGGGGTGTACTCACTTGTGTGAGATACTGTATGATAGGGCTATTATGCGTTAACATAGTTCAAATATATTTTTTATCACTCCAGCAATAATCTCCAAACAATTGGCACTCTAAATCCATCATATAACTTCTATCGGGGTGCACAGTGAAATTCATGTCAAACTTTGCTTGAGTTCTAAAATGAGGGTGCACTAAGCCCATGGCTGGGTTAGACTGGCTGTTTTTAGCTCATATACAAGTCTTTGGGCGCTGAAAGACAATAATTTTGCACACAGTTTACCTTGAAACAATTCATGGCTTTCAGTTTGTTTTATGCAATCATTAAAGGGGTAAAATGTTGGCAAACCTTTGCTAAAAATTTCAAATTAAAAAAAAATGTAAAACCATATGCGTAATTAAGAATTTTGTTGATACTAAAAAATTTAATAAAATAGCTACCTATAAATATGAATATTTAAAGAGATATGAAACAACAAAAAAATATTTTGTAATTTAGACAGAGCATACAATTTTTTAAAACGTTTCCAATTTACTTCTATTATCAAATTTGCTTTGTTCCCATGGTATTTGTTGTTGAATAGGTACCTAGGTAGGTGTCTGGAGCAGTACATGGCAGGAAATAATGCTGCCATCTAGTGCTCTTGCAAATGGATTTCAAATGGGCACGCTCCTGATCTTATGTCCTTGCTTTCAACAAAAGATACCAAGAAAACAAAAACAAATTGATAATAGAAGAACATAAGAAAGTTGTTTAAAATGACATCCTCTGTCTATATCATGAAAGAAATTTTTTGGGTTTCATATCAGTAAATACCAAAATAAAATATATACATAAATAAATATTTCATAATTCATTATTTAAATTAATTGTTTAAAACCATGAAGAAAAATATATTAAAGGGACACACAATCTCCAGTTTTTGTCAATAGCACTATATGGCAGCATTTTTGCAAGACTGTTTTACACTTGCAAGAGCACTAGATAGCAGCACGTTTTCATGCCATGTATGGCTCTAGACCTGTGCACGCTACCTATCTGGGTATCTCTTCAACAAAAAAATACCATGTGAATAAAGCAAATTTTATAATAGAAGTGTTATTGAAAACATTTTTTAAAAAATTATATGCTCTGTATGAATCCCGAAAGAAATAGGGATTAATTTCCCTATAACCAAACATAAATGTAGATAAAAAATATTTTTTTTCAGTACATATTTAAAAATATTGCAGCTTAGTTAATCACACATGAAAGTTGCAAGCACATTACCGATCTTTGACAACATTTTACACCTTTTTACATTATATTGCTTTGTTGACCCCAACACACTAATCTATTCATTAGGGTTTATGAATTTTCTTAGTAGTCTCTTGCACAGTTTCTGAAGTTTTGAAATCTTACCTCTAGCTAAACACACATTCTGTACCTGTAAATGTTACTGACCTTGGCCTGCTTTCAGCTCTCTGTATTGCTCTGTAATGAACTTCTCTATAAGATCTTGCCTGCCTGATGACTCCCATTACCTGTGCTTATTTAAAGCATCTTGAAAAACTAGTATATGCATGCCTATCCCATTTCCTTACATCAAACTCCCTTCTTGATCCACTGTAATCTTGATTTCGTCCCCATCACTCCACAGAGACAGCAATTGTTAAGGTTACCAACGACTACTTACAGCGAAATCAAAAGGCCACTTTTCTCTGCTTATCCTCCTTGATCTGTCCGCAGCCTTTGACACTGTTGACCACCCTCTTTTGCTCCAAACCCTCCAATCCTTTGGCATCTGTGAAACAGCCCTCTCGTAGCTCTCTTCCTACCTGTCAAACCGTACCTTTAGTGTAGCCTTCTCTGGGGTCTCCTCTGCCCCGTCACCACTTTCTGTCAGAGTACCGCAAGACTCTGTCCTCGGTCCCCTTCTCTTCTCAATCTACAAGTCATCACTAGGTTTCCTAATAAAGTCCCACAGTTTCCAATATCATTTGTATGCTGACAACACCCAAATCTACTTCTCTGCACCAGACCTATCTCCTTCCTTGCTAACCCGTGTCACTAACTGTCTTTCTCACATCTCTTGCTGGATGTCCTCTCACTACCTCAAGCTAAATCCCTCCAAAACTGAGCTCCTTATTTCCCCCCCCCTTCTTCCAAAATCTCCACACCCAATCTCTCTATAACTGTCGACAACTCCATCAATACCTCAACCCCGCATGCCTGATGTATCGGAGTCACATTTGACTCAGATCTTTCTTTCACTCCTCACATTCAGTCCTTGACTAAAGCCTGCAGCTTCCACCTTAAAAGCATCTCTAAAATTAGACACTTCCTTACACAAGACACAACTAAGATTTTAATCCACTCTCTCATCCTTTCCCGCCTCGATTACTGCAACTCTGTCCTTTATGGTCTCCCCACCTGCCCCCACCTGCCGCCTTTACAATCCATGATGAAAGCCTCTGCCAGGCTTATCTTCCTTACACATCGCTCTTCATCTGCTGCACCTCTCTGCCAATCCCTTCACTGGCTTCCTCTTGCCTCTAGGATCAAACACAACATTCTCACTCTGACATACAAAGCCCTCAACTGCACTGCTCCCCCCTATATCTCAGACCTTGTCTACAGATACTCTCCCTCCCGTCCCCTTCGCTCTGCTCATGACCTCCTACTCTCCTCCCGTTTACAAAACTTTTCCAGACTGACTACCATCTTGTGGAACTCTCTGCCTTGCTCAACAAGACTCTCCCCTAGTTTTCAAAGCTTCAAGCGCTCCCTAAAGACTCTACTCTACCTTTCTTTATACCAGTTCCTCTCCTCCATCGCTATCCGCTGAACCCCCTTAGCATGTAAGCCTAAGAGTCCAGTTGTTTGTAAATCACCTTCTTAAGAGTTGACAACAACAGTGAAACTCTTGGCAGGGCCCTTTACCCATTTGATCCATATAATTGTTTTATTGTACTCCGCTTTGTTTTATAGCGCTGCGGAATCTGTTGACGCTCTACAATAATAATAATAATAATAATAATAATAATAATAATAATTACCTGCCTCAAACTTCATATATGTTATCAGTCTCTAGCTATTTACAGGCAAATATTCATAATTATCTTCACTTTCTGCTGTAAAAACTGGTAAATAGCATCCAAGGTGCATCCAGTGTGTTTAGATGGATGACATTTTCATTTTAGCACCTGGGTTTACTAAGAGACTGACATTAGACAGCTTTGCTTTATATATTTCCAAACTCTTTTATCGTTTATCGTTTATCAAGCTGTGGATGCCGTTTTAGAGGCCCATCGTTTCAGGCTCGCCTGAAATGAAAGTTAAGAAGCAACAGTCGAAAGACCCCTTGCTCCTTAACCTGTCCATCACCTTTTAGGTGGCGGATTGAAATCATCCAGATCCGATCCGATTGGAATGATTGATAGCCCCTGCTAGCGGCCGATTAGTCGCCAGTGAGCACAAGCATTAGCTAATCCTGTTAATCGACACTTGATAAATCTAGCCCTTTGTATATAAAGCTCCTCTTCATAAACCTCTTGAAACTTAAATCTTTTATGTACCATATTATCCTTAGACAATCAGCTTTTAATTCTTATGGACCCTGAAATAATTATTTCAGACCTAAAGAATAACTATTGGTTGCAGCAGTGATGCCTCTAACTGACAGTATCTACGCACAAATAAAGTTGCTGCACAATCTTTCTGTCTCATTACATGAGGAAGGATAGTATCAAATCACTTACATCCTGTGTTATACCTACCAAGATAATCCTGGGAAGGATTAAGACCTTTTATTTTTGCACTCTGAGGGATTACTATTTAGTGTTAAACCTTAGATCTTTCATGCTGCCAGAATAATTCTGAAAATTTTTATGGATGACTCCATTAGTAAATGTATCTCTCTCTACTTTCAAAAGCTCAACACAGATTCCTGCACAGCAATAAGAAGACAGGGGAAATGTATACATTTTTTTTAATTGATTTACATCCTACAACTGTGTGTACTAGTAATCATTTTGTATTAACCAGGTTGTATTATAGGCAAACATTCTACAGTTTAAGATTTTAAAACCTCTATTTGCTATAAAAGCTCTTTAATTTGTTTTATAACATTATTAGCAAATTATAAGGTAAAGTAGTAATTGTAGTAGGTAGCTTTGGGAGTATCCTTCACAACAGTGTGGAAAGGAAGAAAAAGAGATAATCCATAGACAAGCCAAAGTTTGGTAACAAGAAGTCAGTAAGGAGCCAGGAGTCACGGAAAATCGGTAGAGTAATCCAGAGAAGAAAGCCAGGCTTTAACCAGATAATCAGTCCAAAAGGTTAAGTACAGGTATGGGGTTAGGTACGTAGGTCAGAAGGCATTCCAGGGTCAGGAGGGCAAGAAGTGAACAGAATAACTAAGCACCTTTTGACCTTTTAACACCTCCCATTCAAACTTAGCACCAAAGAAACTGCAGGGGTCACTTCCAATAGGAGACAGATAAATAGTGATATGTTAACGCACTTGCAAACAGTTCCTTGAAGATGAAGAATAGACTGCGCACACAGCACTGTTGGCTGCTCAAAGCTTACAGGGACAATAAAGTCAAAATTAACTTTCATGATTAGGCTAGAGCATACAGTTTCCAATTTACTTCTATTATTAAATTTACACATTCTTTTTATATATACACTTTCTGAGGCACACGCTCCTACTAAGCATGTGCACAAGTTCACAGGGTATATGTATACTAGTCTGACACAAATAAATAGTGAGAATGTATTGCTTACTCTGTGGTCAACAGTCCGTTTTTTACACTTTGCTGATGTATATTTTTTGGAGGTTCTTAGGTATGAAATTTCAGTACTGTTGGATAGCTTTACATATCTTGCTTGGAGAGTTTTTATTTTTCCCAGAACACATAATTTATTTCCAAATAATGCTATTCTACCTAAATCACTTGAATTAGGGGAACCATTAACACCATAGTAAAAAAAACTTTGGTGGTGTTAACAAGTAATCTAGTGTGTTATAGGTAGGGGTGCATTTTTTATTATTTATGCACTATTAGGGAACTTGAACACATTAACTAGAGACCTGGTTACTTACACCCTTAACAGAGAGTCCATTCTATGGCAACCTATACAATTTAGATGGCATCTCACGCATGCCCCTATTGCACTGTATCCATTTTTTATTTATTTATTTTTTGCCTTCAAATCTACCTCAAAAATCTATATCTCAGTTTGATTAAATTACAAAACTATGGGTCCCAACAGCTTATCTGGCATTCTGCTTTTCAAAAAAATATGTCTTATAAGTTTTTATCACTGTATATCTCAGTACTACAGGAAGCTTGATTTCTTTGTATATGAATTATGGTAACATTGTTAAAATACCCAAACCAAAACTTGATAATCTCAGATGTGGATCAGGATATTTATTCCAAGCTATAGACAAACAGATTGCGACTTTAAAGCCAAATTCTTATCCATGGATGCAATGTTTTGTGACATGACAAGTGCATACTATTCTTGCTTATATTATATTTATTCAAAGTCCATTTCCACCCTGCTTCTGGCTTTATATTCTAGGATGGTATTTTATGGGTGAGGGTGGATCTTCTTAAAGAGAAATGTCATAATTTAGATAGAGCATGCAATTTTATATGCATGCTTTCTGAGGCAACAGTTCCTACTGGGCATGAGCAAGAATTCACAGTACATACATACAGTAAATGAGTATGTGCTTGGCTGACACCTGTTGGATTATACAGTGGGCAGGAAAATGGAAAATACTAAAGAAAAAAAATCTACTATTCATTTGATATTCAGACTAAACACTATTACATTGTCTTTTTATAATTATACTGCTTTTAATGGTTAATTATTACAATTCACTAATCTTCCAATATCAGGGAAATGGAAATAGCAGGAGTCTCATAAACATTATTTATATGCAAAATATACATTTTTATTTATTTCTGTCCAGAGACAAACCATCAAGTATTACTTAAAGGGACATGACACCCACATTTTTTCTTTTATAATTAAGAAAGAGAATGCAATTTTAAACATCTTTCTAATTTACTTATATTATCTAATTTGTTTTATTCTCTTGATATTCTTTGCTGAAAAGCATATCTAGATATGCTCAGTAGCTGCTGATTGGTTGCTGCACATAGAGGCCTTGTGTGATTGGCTCACCATGTGCATTGCTTTTTCTTCAACTAAGGATATCTAAAAAATGAAGCAAAATAAATAATGGAAGTAAATTGTAATGTTGTTTAAATTTCTATTCTCTATCTGAATCATGAAAGAAAGATTTTGGGTTTAGTGGCCCTTTAACCTACAAGAAGAGCATGTATACCTAAATTACTAATGCTAATCTTTCTAAAAACATAAGGTTTACCTCTAGATATTCCTAGAAACATCCTCAGGCTGAAGAATTTGTTAGCCCTATATTTCACAATAACATTATTTGTAACAACATTCCTACCTTCTTTATTAAGATTATTATGTTAAATCACAAATACTCTGTTTCTTTCTGCCATTTAGCTTTTTTTTTTATTTTTTTTTACTCATGTTCATTATAGGAGTAGTAGTTTTATTTAGGTTTTTGTCATTTGCCATTTGTAAATTAAATTGTGATTTCTGACTTTGGGCTCATTTACATTGAGTCTATAAAAATGGAGCCGTAAGCTACCAAAGTGGCAAACAGCTAAAAGTAGTTTATGGCTCTATTTTAGTACCTGGTTTCCATTTAAATAGTTTGAGCATTGAGTACAGTCGCTCTTTTTGTGTAGGTGTAAGTTAACATTGTGTTAATGCTTCCATCCAATGTCAGATTTCTTGAAAATTGCACCACAACACGTTTGTTGTTATGGTAATCCGACCGTACACTATAAAATTTACATCTTTGATCACCTCTAGAGAGAAACAAAAAAAAATACATTGAATTCATTAAAAATTTAAATGAAATTAAAAATGTTATTTCTTTAAAAAAAATTGTTTTAGTTTTTTTAAATTTGTAAATTTATTTATACATGTAATATTTGTTGCTGCCCTAGGCATAGGGCTAGTTGGAATTATGAGATATGTGCTTCATTCATTTTTTAAAGGTAAATACATTTTGATATTTAAAAAAGAACATATCTCCAACTAGTCCTATACCTGGGCCAGCTATAAATATTGCAGATAATAATAAATTTACAAAGTGAAACACTTTAATATCTCAATAGAAAATAGGCCTCAAAAAGATTATTTTCTCTCTTTTATACCTAGTTGAGCTGGGCGTCATTTTTCCAATGTATCGAAAGCCTCCTGCAGTGTATTAACAGTTTGCACTTTCATTGCAATCCTGTTAAAAAATAGCACTTAACGTTTTCTAATACTTTCTATGGGACACAATATTATGGTATAACGCGCCATCGGAAGCAGTCTATGGGGGATATTTATCAAAGGTATGTCGGACCTGAGCGACAGTGTGGATCAGGTCCGACATACCTCGCTGAATACGGAGTGCAATACGCTCTCCGTATTCAGCATTGCATCAGCAGCTCTTGTGAGCTGCTGGTGCAACACTGCCCCCTGCAGACTCGCGGCCAATCGGCCGCCAGCAGGGGGTGTCAATCAACCCCGATCGTACTCGATCGGGTTGAATACCGGCGATCTCTGTCCGCCTGCTCAGAGCAGGACGGACAGCGTTATGGAGCAGTGGTCTTTAGACCTCTGCTATATAACCTGCTGTTTTTGGCGAGTCTGAAGACTCGCCAGAAACACGGGCCCTCAAGCTCCATCCGGAGCTTGATAAATGGGCCCCTATATGTGAAATGGCTTCTGACAGCATATTTCTAGGTATGTAACCTCACGCAAACCTAATTATAGCTCAATGGAAACAAGCCCTATTTTGGTAGGTTAGACCAGAATCTAGAAACAAGTGAACATTTTCTGACATAGGTATCACAGACATAAATAGAATAGTGCAGCACTATACAATATAAAAACACAGAGAAAGAACTTCTTAAACCTGCTTGCTGTATGATATTTTTTTTGATACAGCATGTTAAGCTAAATATATTATTTTCAGTAACTGAAAAGTATTTTTTATATAGGGGTCGATTTATCAAAGGCTTTTGCCAGTCTTCAACCCCCTACGACTGCAGGTTCTCATAAGACCAGTGAGATTGGCAGCTCCTGCCCACACATGATTGGCTGTGTGTGGGTAGGGGGCGGCATTGCACAAGAGAGCAAAACTGTGCAATTCTTGTGCAATGCTGAATTCTGGCAGCAGAATTCATCCCGCCAAAGGTTAGCTGCGGCGGACAGGGGCGCATATGTACGCCCCTGTCCACCTTAGCATGATAAATCAACCCCTTTATATAGAGCTTAGAAAATATTAAATCTTGATTTGACTTTGCTCAGATGTAAATAAATCTTAATGGCCCCCAAATAAAAATAACAAAAGTAATTCTATTAAAAATTGTTAAAAAAAATGTTACGTTAACAAATGATGCATTATGTATAATCAATGCTTAAAATTAGAAAAAAAAGAGAAAATATCCTATTTTTTCATTGTTTAATTAAATATATTCACTTTAAATATCACTGCTCTTTTACAGTGTAGGTATTTTCACTCGGTATTGGGCTACCCAAAAAAATAACCTTAGCAGCAGTAATATTTATTGAAAAACAAAAGTAATTTATGCTAATAGGTTCTTTCTGAACTGTAGAGAGCCTTTCAAGGACTTGATTTTTTAGTAAACTAGCTGCTCTCTCTCTTTAGATTTGAATTGATTTCCTTGACATCTCTTTAGTCTGGCAATGTGCCCGCCTAAGTATTTTGTCTGACCTTTAGGCCTTGCGCCAGATATCGATTCAGTATCTGCAATAGCTATGTTGTATCTTCTATTCTATCTTTGATAAACTGCCAGCAAGAGAGACAGGAAGTCAATGGCTTGCAAATGTTCTGTTAGTGTCTGTGTATTAGTATTTCCTTATGGGAGTAATGTAATTTGTAACATTAAAATATCCAAGTAGAAAAAAATGATTTTCATTGTGTAAAATGTATTTGTGTATATGCTTTTTAAGATTAGATTTAAAGACAATTTACTTTACATTATACCGCATTGCATTAATGCATTTTAAATAATAAAAATGCTATACTAGGGACTGTTTAAAATGTTAGTAAGTATGAACAAAGCACAGTGTTAATATTTGATAATATGTGTTTCCTAGTAACTGACAATATGGGAGCCTAGTGTATATAATGTATATTTATTGCTTTCAAGGTCCAAAAGAATAATAAGCTCATCTAAAAATATATAACTAATACAAATAGTTATATGTTAAAGAACTTATCTTTACCCAAAGATATGAAATGTAAATATAGGGCTAGATTACAAGTAGAGCACTAAATTATCTCGCCCCCATTAACAGACAAATTTGCCCGTTTGCGGGCGAGCAATAATTAACAGCCATTACAAGTGGCTGGTTATAGCTACCTCAAGCTCACGGTAGCCATTAGCACTTATAAAATTAACCAGAGATCAGATCTTTGGTTAATTTTATAAATGTGCCCCAAATGCCCCCAAAATACAGCCTAGAGTATTTTATTAAAAAATAAACGGCTAGATTACGAGTTTTACAGTATGAGTGAAAAAGCAGCATTAAGGCTCTTTTTCACTACCGCTGGTATTACGAGTTTTGCAGGTTTAGCTGTACCGCACACTTTTTTGGAAGTAACGCAACGTAATTACTGCAGCTTTGAAAAAGTCCTTTTTCAATGGGACTTCCATATCGCTGGTATAATGAACTTGCCTGGGAGGCCAAAAAGTGAGCGGTACAGCCTATACCGCCAAGATCCATACCATAAACTGAAAGTCAGTAGTTATGGGTTTGACGCTACAAAGCCTGTAGCATAAAACTCATAACTAAAGTGCTAAAAAGCACACTTACACCCATAAACTACCTATTAACCCCTAAACTGAGGCCCTCCCGCATCTAAACCACTAAAATAAAATTATTAACCCCTAATCTGCCGCTCCGGACATCGCCGCCACTATAATAAACATATTAACCCCTAAAACCGCAGAACTACCGCATCACATACACTAGTAGAATATTATTAACCCCTAATCTGCCACCACCTAACATCGCCGCCACCTACCTACATTTATTAACCCATAATCTGACACCCCCAGCGTCACCGCCACTATACTAAATTTATTAACCCCTAAAACTAAGTCTAACCCTAACCCTAACACCCCCTAACTTAAATATAATTAAAATAAATCTAAATGAAAATTACTATCATTACCTAAATAATTTCTATTTAAAACTAAATACTTACCTGTAAAATAAACCCTAAAGCTAGTTACAATATAACTCATAGTTACATTGTAGCTATCTTAGGGTTTATTTTTATTTTACAGGCAAGTTTGTATGCATTTTAACTAGATAGAATAGCTAGTAAATAGTTATTAACTATTTACTAACTACCTAGCTAAAATAAATACAAATGTACCTGTAAAATAAAACTTTACCTGTCTTACACTAACACCTAACCTTACACTACAATTAAATCAATTACATTAATTAAATACAATTATTTAAATTACAAAAAAACTAACACTAAATAACACAAAATAAAAAAGAAATGATCAGATATTTAAACTAATTACACCTAATCTAATAGCCCTATCAATATAAAAAAGTCCCCCAAAATAAAAAAAAAACCTAGCCTAAACTACCAATAGCCCTTAAAAGGGCCTTTTGCGGGGCATTGCCAAAAATAAATCAGCTCTTTTACCTGTAAAAAATACAAACAACCCCACCACCGGTAAAACCTACCACCCACACAACCAACCCCCCAAATAAAATCCTAACTAAAAAAGCCTAAGCTCCCCATTGCCCTGAAAAGGGCATTTGGATGGGCATTACCCTTAACAGGGTATTTAGCTCTTTTTCAAGTGCCCAAACCCCTAATCTAAAAATAAAACCCACCCAATAAAACCCTTAAAAAAAGCCTAACACTAACCCGCGAAGATCCACTTACAGTTTTTGAAGACTGTTCCAATCAGCCAATTGAATGCGAGTTCAATCCTATTGGCTGATTGGATCAGCCAATAGGATTTTTTCACCTTTAATTCCGAATGGCTGATAGAATTCTATCAGCCAATCAGAAATTCAAGGGACGCCATCTTGGATGACGTCATTTAAAGGAAGCTCCGCGCCGGATGTCTTGAAGATGGAGCCACTCCGCGCCAGATGGATGAAGATAGAAGATGCCGTCTGGATGAAGACTTTTGCCCCGGTTGGATGAAGACTTCTGCTGCTTCATTGAGGACTTCTGCCGGCTTCGTTGAGGATGGATGTCAGGTCTTCAAAAACTGTAAGTGGATCTTCGGGGGTTAGTGTAAGGCTTTTTTAAGGGTTTATTGGGTGGGTTTTATTTTTAGATTAGGTGTTTGGGCACTTGAAAAAGAGCTAAATGCCCTTTTAAGGGCAATGCCCATCCAAATGCCCTTTTCAGGGCAATGGGGAACTTAGGTTTTTTAGTTAGGATTTTATTTGGTGGGTTGGTTGTGTGGGTGGTGGGTTTTTACTGTTGGGGGGTTGTTTGTATTTTTTTTTTACAGGTAAAAGAGGTGATTTCTTTGGGGCAATGCCCCGCAAAAGGCCCCTTTAAGGGCTATTGGTAGTTTAGATTAGGCTAGGTTTTTTTTTATTATATTATTTATTATTTGTTTTGTTTTTTATTTTGATAGGGCTATTATATTATGTGTAATTAGTTTAAATATCTGATAATTTATTTTTTTATTTTGTGTAATTTAGTGTTTGTTTGTTTTTGTAATTTAGTTAATTGTATTTATTTTATGTAATTTATTCAATTGTAGTGTAAGGTTAGGTGTTAGTGTAACTCAGGTTAGGTTTTATTTTACGGGTAAATTTGTATTTATTTTAGCTAGGTAGTTAGTAAATAGTTAATAACTATTTACTAACTATTCTAACTTGTTTAAATAAATACAAACTTGCCTGTGAAATAAAAATAAAACCTAAGCTAGATACAATGGCCCTCTATTTATTAAAGTCTGGCGGACCTGATCTGACCGCCAGACCTCGCTGAATACAGAGAGCAATACGCTCTCTGAATTCAGCATTGCACCAGCAGCTCGCTTTTTCTTTTTTAAATTTAGCTAATTGTATTTAATTTATTTAATTGTATTTAATTTAGGTAAGTTATTTAATTGTAGTGTAATGTTAGGTGTTAGTGTAAGACAGGTTAGGTTTTATTTTACAGGTCAATTTGTATTTATTTTTGCTAGGTAGTTAGTAAATAGTTAATAACTATTTAATAACTATTCTGCCTAGTTAAAATAAATACAAACGTGCCTGTAAAATAAAAATAAACCCTAAACTAGCTACAATGTTACTATTAGTTATATTGTAGCTAGCTTAGGATTTATTTTTATACGGGTAAGTATTTCGTTTTAAATAGGAATAATTTTGGTAATGATAGGAATTTTATTTAGATTTATTTAAATTATATTTAAGTTAGGGGGTGTTAGGGTTAGACTCAGGTTTAAAGGGTTAATAAATTTAGAATAGTTGCGGCGACGTTGGAGGCAGCAGATAGGGGTTGATAAATGTATGTAGGTGGCGGCGATGTTGGAGCGGCAGATTAGGGGTTAATAAGTATAATGTAGTTGGCGGCGATGCCCGGTAGCGTCAGATTAGGGGTTTAATAAATATAATGTAGGTGTCGGCGATGTCGGGCGGGAGATTAGGGGTTAATAAGTGTAAGATTAGGGGTGTTTAGACTCGGGGTTCATGTTAGGGTGTTAGGTGTAAACATACATTTTCTTTCCCCATAGGAATCAATGGGGCTGCATTACGCTGCTTTTTTGCAGGTGTTAGACTTTTTCTCAGCCGGCTCTCCCAATTGATGTCTATGGGGAAATCGTGAAGGAGCACGTATAACCAGGTCACCGCTGACTTAAGCAGCGCTGGTATTGGAGTGCGGTATGGAGCAAAAATTTTGCTGTACGCTCACTTCTTGCCTGTTAACGCCGGGTTTGTAAAAACCTGTAATACCAGCGCTGTAGGTAAGTGAATGGTGAGAATTAACTGCAAGTTAGCACTGCACCCCTCATAATGCAAAACTCGTAATCTAGGCATTTGCTATTTAATTTCTTAAAGAGCCATGATACCCAAATGTTGAAACACTTAAAAGTGATGCAGCATAGCTGTATAAAGCTGACTAGAAAATATCACCTGAAACATCTCTAAGTAAAAAATAAAGATATTTTACCTAAAAAATTCCTCAGTAGCCACATCCTATTGTAAAGGACTTCTAAGCAGCAAATCAGTATGTCTGTCCCCGGGACAAGGTAAGGGAGTGATGCTTACATGCACACTCATGTTATTTCCCTATTCAGTTTTAAGGCGTTTACTATGAAATCTCATGAGAGTTAAGTGAAATCTCTGAGGCCACAGTAAAAGAGTTCATGACCTCAGCACTGCTGATGCTGATTGGCTGTTGTTCATTTTCTTCCTTTTTCTTCTTTTTTTTTTTTTTACCTGCAGCTGGACAGCAGGTGAAGTAAAACTTTTTACACAGAACTTACTCTGCTGAGCTGAGTAAAATATCTTCCTTTTTTACATAGAGCAGCTCAGTGATATTTTTCCTGTCAGCTTTTTTACAGTTATGCTGGATCACTTTCAAGTGATTTAGCGTATGTGTATTTAGGTCCCCTTAAAGTTTGTTGTAATTTTTGTAAAAGTATCTATAATTCATATTAATCCTTTAGTTCATAATTTTATAATTTTTAATGTGTAACTTATTATCTATTTAGGCAATATTCACACAGCCTCTTACACATTTGTTTTATTAACATACTGTTTGGTTAAAATGCTATAAATACAGTATAAAAACATTTTGATAGCTTTTTTAAACTAGATCCATTTATAATCCCAGGGTCTTAATGTTTAACCTCTGATTTATCCATATAAGGGGCTAGCTTATGGGCTACCACTTGTTAAGCAGGGAGGCTGCTTCTGAAGCACATCATTTCAGGCTTGCCTGAAATGGAAGTTAAGAAGCAGCGGATATAAGGCCTCCCTTAACCTGTCCGACACCATTTAGGGATTATTGGCAGCCCCTTCTAGTGGCCGTTAAGAAGCAGCGGTTATAAGACCTCCTTAACCTGTCCGCCACCAATTTAGGGATGAATGGCAGCCCCTTCTAGTGGCCGATTGGCCCGCCAGTAAGCAGGGGACGGCATTACACAAGCAGTTCACTAGATGTCAGAGCAGACTTGATTCCCTATAGCTCAACAAATGATAAATCAAACCCTATGAGGGGAGCTGTATTTTACGCTCCTGCTTATGACGTTAACTGCATAAGAATACATGCACACCTCAGGGGTAACAGGGTATGTTTATTACAAGTTTGAAAGTAAAAGGTTCCCTCACGAGCACTAACCCGATGCTCACAAAAATCTGAAGTTAGAATATTGCGACCATGGTAACGTACACCCCATAGGAGTCAATGGACGCAAGATGAATGGAAAAATACCTAACTTCCTAGTGGCGCACAAATCCAGATCGCATTTTCTCAAGTGCGCTAACTCGACATGAAAATATAAATATTTCATATTCCAATGTTCTTCACATAGTAGAAAAAGTTCTTTTTATTCATAAACACACATTTTTTGGTTAAATATATATCTTTACCCATATATCTAGAGAGAGATGATTAATATAGGTATATACAGATATATATATAGGAATATCTATTTTAAAATTACATAGTACATATCTTGCTATGTGCAGCAGAACATTGGAATGTGAAATATTTACAGTGAATACACAGTATAACACTTTATTAAAGGGACAGTAAATGTTCAGTGTAGAATTATATAACATTATTTAGTGGTAACTTAAAAAAAATTAAAAGTTTTGCTAATTTTGTAGGGTTAAAGTTGGACTCCGCTCCAGGATCTACTGAGTGGGTCTAGGATATCCAAAGTGCTTTGCGGGTTTGCTGGCTAGTCACTGCATTGCCCAGTCACAACTATTGGACTAAATGTTAGCTTGCTCCCGCGACCAAGCGTTCAGTGACTAGCCAGCAAGCTCACAAAGTGCTTTGGATATCTAAGACCCTGCTCAGTAGATCCTGGAGCGGAATCCAACATTACACTACAAAATTAGCAAATACTTTTAATTTTTGAAGTTTACCACTAAAATAATGTTATATAATTCTGCACCATGTGCAGAATTATATAACATTATTGTGTACGTTTTACTGTCCCTTTAAGCATGAATATTGCATAAATCTCCTTTTTCATGTTTTAGTATACTTGACTGCAAAGGGCTACAAAAACTATTTATGTCTATATATGTATACACATGTATTTGTGTGTTTATATATATATATATATATATATATATATATACTTGCATATACATATTTAGATATTTATATGTATACTAGTCCGAAAGCCATTCCCACGGGCCATTTTTTGCGATACATCGGTCCCACCCCTTGCTCTCTCTCCCTCCCCCTCTCTTTTGCTCTCTCTCCCTCCCCCTCTCTTTTGCTCTCTCTCCCCCCCTCTCTTTTGCTCTCTCTCCCCTCTGGGTTTTATTTTTAGATTAGGGTTTTGGGCACTTGAGAAAAAGACCTAAATACCCTTTTAAGGGCAATGCCCAATCCAAATGCCCCTTTTCAGGGCAATGGGGAACTTAGGTTTTTTAGTTAGGATTTTATTTTGGTGGGTTGGTTGTGTGGGTGGTGGGTTTTACTGTTGGGGGGTTGTTTGTATTTTTTTTTTACAGGTAAAAGAGGTGATTTCTTTGGGGCAATGCCCGCAAAAGGCCCTTTTAAGGGCTATTGGTAGTTTAGATTAGGCTAGTTTTTTTTTTTTTATTATATTATTTATTATTTGGTTTTTTTTTTATTTTGATAGGGCTATTATATTATGTGTAATTAGTTTAAATATCTAATAATTAATTTTTTATTTTGTGTAATTTAGTGTTTGTTTGTTTTTGCTAATTTAGTTAATTGTATTTTATTTTATGTAATTTATTCAATTGTAGTGTAAGGTTAGGTGTTAGTGTAACTCAGGTTAGGTTTTATTTTATGGGTAAATTTATTTTAGCTAGGTTAGTAAATAGTTAATAACTATTTACTAACTATTCTTACCTTGTTAAATAAATACAAACTTGCCTGGTGAAATAAAAATAAAACCTAAGCTAGATACAATGGCCTCTATTTATTAAAGTCTGGCGGACCTGATCTGACCGCCAGACCTCGGTGAATACAGAGAGCAATACGCTCTCTGAATTCAGCATTTGCACCAGCAGCTCGCTTTTTCTATTTTTAAATTTAGCTAATTGTATTTAATTATGTAATTGTATTTAATTTAGGTAAGTTATTTAATTGTAGTGTAATGTTAGGTGTAGTGTAAGACAGGTTAGGTTTTATTTTACAGGTCAATTTGTATTTATTTTTGCTAGGTAGTTAGTAAATAGTTAATAACTATTAATAACTATTCCTGCCTAGTTAAAATAAATACAAACTTGCCTGGTAAAATAAAAATAAACCCTAAGCTAGCTACAATGTTACTATTAGGTTATATTGTAGCTAGCTTAGATTTATTTTTATACGGGTAAGTATTTCGTTTTAAATAGGAATAATTTAGGTAATGATAGGAATTTATTTAGATTTATTTAAATTATATTTAAGGTTAGGGGGTGTTAGGGTTAGACTCAGGTTTAAAGGGTTATAAATTTTAGAATAGTTGCCGGGCAACGCTGGAGGCAGCAGATTAGGGGTTGATAAATGTTATGTAGGTGGCGGCGATGTTGGGCAGCAGATTAGGGGGGTTAATAAGTATAATGTAGTTGGCGGCGATGTCCGGAGCGTCAGATTACTGGTTAATAAATATAAATGTAGGTGGCGGCAATGTCGGGCGGGAGATTAGGGGTTAATAAGTGTAAGATTAGGGGTGTTTAGACTCGGGGATCATGTTAGGGTGTTAGGTGTAAACATACATTTTCATTCCCAATAGGAATCAATGGGGCTGCATTACTGAGTTTTCAGACATCCCAAGTCTCCCTGAAGTTCAGGGAGTCTCCCTGATTTTATTACGGGCTCCCTGATGCCAGCAAATGGAGTGCAATCTCCCTGAAACTCCAAGTACTATGATCCAATCATCGTGGCCCAATCCGGAAAAGTGTTTCTTTAAGGAATGCCTTTAGTTGCTGGATGTTATAGAACCTTCAAAGGCATGCATCAGTAACCAAAAAGTCCCCACTGATGTTAATAAAATAAAACACAAATACTACCTTATTTACTGCACGTAATTAAACTTTGTATTCTATAAATATTTGAGCATTCAACAAGCGTACGATCACTGGAAAAAAGGTTTGTTGTATGTGGTTGTGCAAGTAAAAGCTACTTTTTTTTTTATTTGACTTTAGTGGGAGCTAATTTAATGATAAGGGCTCTATCTTATTTAGGGTTTCAAGGTGTCCAATATATAACTGGGAGGGGGGGGTGGCGGCGCGAGTAGCGGGAGAAGCCACCTCCCTGAAAATGAGTTTTTGCAGGTTGGGATGTCTGAGTTTTACGCTGCTTTTTTGCAGGTGTTTGACTTTTTCTCAGCCGGCTCTCCCAATTGATGTCTATGGGAAATCGTGAAGGAGCACGTATAACCAGGTCACCGCTGACTTAAGCAGCGCTGGTATTGGAGTGCCGGTATGGAGCAAAATTTTGCTGTACGCTCACTTCTTGCCTGTTAACGCCGGGTTTGTAAAAACCTGTAATACCAGCGCTGTAGGTAAGTGAACGGTGAGAATTAACTGCAAGTTAGCACTGCACCCCTCATAATGCAAAACTCGTAATCTAGGCATTTGCTATTTAATTTCTTAAAGAGCCATGATACCCAAATGTTGAAACACTTAAAAGTGATGCAGCATAGCTGTATAAAGCTGACTAGAAAATATCACCTGAACATCTCTAAGTAAAAAATAAAGATATTTTACCTAAAAAATTCCTCAGTAGCCACATCCTATTGTAAAGGACTTCTAAGCAGCAAATCAGTATGTCTGTCCCGGGACAGGTAAGGGAGTGAGCTTACATGCACACTCATGTTATTTCCCTATTCAGTTTAAGGACGTTTACTATAAAATCTCATGAGAGTTAAGTGAAATCTCATGAGGTCACAGTAAAAGAGTTCATGACCTCAGCACTGCTGATGCTGATTGGCTGTTGTTCATTTCTTCCTTTTTTTTTACCTGCAGCTGGACAGCAGGTGAAGTAAAACTTTTTACACAGAACTTACTCTGCTGAGCTGAGTAAAATATCTTCCTTTTTTACATAGAGATGCTCAGGTGATATTTTCCTGTCAGCTTTTTACAGTTATGCTGGATCACTTTCAAGTGATTTAGCGTATGAGTATTATGTCCCTTAAAGTTTGTGTAATTTTTGTAAAAATATCTTCATGGTGAGTGGTGCTAAACACTAGGTAAGTTTCAAAGTTGCGGGGAAACCGTATCTATAATTCATATTAATCTTTAGTTCATAATTTATCATTTTAATGTGTAACTTATTATCTAATTAAGGCAATATTCACACAGCCTTACACATTTGTTTATTAACATACTGTTTGGTTAAAATGCTATAAATACAGTATAAAAACATTTTGATAGCTTTTAAACTAGATCCATTTGTAATCCCAGGGTCTTAATGTTTAACCTCTGATTTATCCATATAAGGGCTAGCTTATGGGCTCCACTTGTTAAGCAGGAGGCTGCTTCTGAAGCACATCATTTCAGGCTTGCCTGAAATGGAAGTTAAGAAGCAGCGGTTATAAGGCCTCCTTAACCTGTCCGACACCATTTAGGGATTATTGGCAGCCCCTTCTAGTGGCCGTTAAGAAGCAGCGGTTATAAGACCTCCTTAACCTGTCCGCCACCTTTTAGGGATGAATGGCAGCCCCTTCTAGTGGCCGATTGGCCGCCAGTAAGCAGGGGACGGCATTACACAAGCAGTTCACTAGATGTCAAGCAGACATGATTCCCTATAGCTCAACAAATGATAAATCAAACCCTATGAGGGGAGCTGTATTTTACGCTCCTGCTTATGCGTTAACTGCATAAGAATACATGCACACCTCAGGGGTAACAGGTATGTTATTACAAGTTGAAAGTAAAAGGTTCCCTCACGAGCACTAACCCAATGCTCACAAAAATCTGAAGTTAGAATATTGCGACCATGGTAACGTACACCCCCATAGGAGTCAATGGAGGAAGATGAATGGAAAATACCTAACTTCCTAGTCGCGCACAAATCCGATCGCATTTTCTCAAGTGCGCTAACTCGACATGAAAATATAAATATTTCATATTCCAATGTTCTTCACATAGTAGAAAATGTTCTTTTTATTCATAAACACACATTTTTGGTTAAATATATATCTTTACCCATATATAGAGAGAGAGATGATTAAATATAGGTATATATATAGGAATATCTATTTAAAATTACATAGTACATATTCTGCTATGTGCAGAACATTGGAATGTGAAATATTTATAGTGAATACACAGTATAACACTTTATTAAAGAGACAGTAAATGTTCAGTGTAGAATTATATAACATTATTTTAGTGGTAACTTAAAAAAAAATTAAAAGTTTTGCTAATTTTGTAGGGTAACGTTGGACTCCGCTCCAGGATCTACTGAGTGGGTCTTGGATATCCAAAGTGCTTTGCGGGTTTGCTGGCTAGTCACAGCATACCCAGTCACACTATTGGACTAAATGTAGCTTGCTCCCGCGACCAAGCGTTCAGTGACTAGCCAGCAAGCTCACAAAGTGCTTTGGATATCTAAGACCTGCTCAGTAGATCCTGGAGCGGAATCCAACATTACACTACAAAATTAGCAAATACTTTTAATTTTTGAAGTTACCACTAAAATAATGTTATATAATTCTGCACCATGTGCAGAATTATATAACATTATTGTGAACGTTTACTGTCCCTTTAAGCATGAATATTGCATAAATCTCCTTTTTCATGTTTTAGTATACTTGACTGCAAAGGGCTACAAAACTATTTATGTCTATATATGTATACACATGTATTTGTGTGTTTATATATATATATATATATATATATATATATATATATACTTGCATATACATATTTAGATATTTATATGTATACTAGTCCGAAAGCCCATTCCCACGGGCCATTTTTTGCAGTACATCGGTCCCACCCCTTGCTCTCTCTCCCTCCCCCTCTCTTTTGCTCTCTCTCCCCCCTCTCTTTTGCTCTCTCCCTCTCTTTTGCTCTCTCTCCCCTCTCTTTTGCTCTTTCCCCTCTCTTTTGCTCCCTCTCCCCCCCTCTCTTTTGTGCTCTCTCTCTCCCCCTCTCTTTTGTGCTCTCTCTCTCCCCCTCTATTTTGCACTCTCTCTCCTCCCTCTCTTTTGCGCTCTCTCTCTGTCACGTTCCATCCTGATGCTGTATGTGCCTTTAAATTGTTCCACATAAAATCCCATAATCCTCTTCTCAATTTGCCAATTAATGTTTAGTGTGTAACTTGCTGCCCGTTGAACAAGCTGTTCCTGAGCAAATCCGGCTCAACTACTGTATCACCTGAGAACAACATATCTTGGAGCATTTCTGTGTAGTAATATGGACTATCTACCTTCCTATCTTGGGAGATTTCTACTAATACCTTGCTAAAGGATTCATCTCACAACCTCTCTAGGGGTTAAAGCCTCAGCAGCGCTGCAGTGCCGTTCTCACAGAGAATCTTCGCTCAGTATTGGGAAAAGACTTTCTGTTCTCACTGGATCTCCGCATACTCAATCTGAGCATCCACTGCCTGACATTACATAAAACTTTATCACAGATTGCTATAATTTGATAGTTACTTACTTGTATCTAAAGATACCAACAGCGGCGAGGTCCGACCATTACCTACGTCATCTGTGACTCACTGGCATCAGCTGCGGGACTTCCCGGACTCATCGCCCTCCTCCTCTTACGTCAGAGATTCTCTGTTGTGTTCCTGGAAGTCAACGCCCGCTCTGCTACGTAACCTCTTGTTGTTCTCACAGCCTCTAACGCAACCGGGTGTTCTTTACTGTTTTACTGCAGGATATTGAGATCAGACATTGAACAAAGTATCCTTCCCAACATCTTCTGATTCTCTGTTGCTTATGAACTCTGCCACCTCTTGTACAATAGATAACCTGCCTAAAGAGTTACCAGTGAACCACACGAACTATATTGTGCTGATCCTTTCAGGTACTCTCTTGTAAACTCTCCTGTAACATACTAATCAGGAGAAGACTAAGTGATCTTTTAGCAGACTCCTCAGTATTCATTCCTTTATTGCAGCCTATCTGCAGTTGTGATCCAAATAAAAACCTGCTACCTGACATACCTGACACTCTCCCCCCTCTCTTTTGTGCTCTCTCTCTTCCCCCTCTCTTTTGTGCTCTCTCGCTCCACCTCTCTTTTGTGCTCTCTCGCTCCACCTCTCTTTTGCGCTCTCTTGCTCCACCTCTCTTTTGCTCTCCCCCCTCTCTTTTGCTCTCTCCCTCCTCTCTTTCGCTCTCTCCCCCCCCCACGATTTTGCTCTCTCCCACCTCTCTAATGCTCTCTCCCCCTCTCTTTTGCTCTCTCTCTCCCCCTCTCTTTTGTGCTCTCTCTCTCCCTCTCTCTTTTGCGCTCTCTCCCTCCCTCTCTTTTGTGCGCTCTCTCTCCCCCTGTCTTCTGCACTCTCTCTCTCCCCCTCTCTTTTGCGATATCTTTCCCCCTCTCTTTTGCACTCTCTCTCTCCCCCTCTCTTTTTCGCTCTCTCTCACCCCTCTCTTTTGCTCTGTCTCTCTCCCCTCGCTTTTGCTCTCTCTCTCCATCCCTCTCTTTTGCTCTCTCTCCCCCTCTCTCTCCCCCCTCTTTTGCTCTCTCTCCCCCTCTCTATTGCTCTCTCTCCCCCTCTCTTTTGCTCTCTCTCTTTCCCCCTCTTATTTTCTCTCTCCCTCTCTCTTCTCTCTCTTTTGCTCTTTCCCCTCTCTTTTGCTCTTTCCTCCCTCTTTTGCTCTCTTTTACCCTCTCTTTAGTTCTTTCCCATCTCTTTTGCTCTCTCCCCCTCTCTTTCTGTCTCCTTCCCCTCTCTCTCCCTCACGCGCGCGCACATGCTACCGCACCCAGTCCTGCCCCCACCACACCATTTTTTGTCTCGAGTAGCAGTTAACTAGAGCTCTGAGGTTGCGGTAAGCATTCTAGTGTATTCTAGTGCAAATTGCGACTTTTCTCATAAATTTTGCATTTACTTTCAACTTTTAATACCTGCATTCTTTTTGACACACACAAACAGCCTCTATAAACCCGATACGGCTTGCGCAAAGCAGTTAGCGCCACTTACAATCTGGCCCTTAATAAGCTTCTAGTGTATACATGTGTGACTATATTTAATAAAACATCAAAAAAGTCAAAACAGGAAAACACAGCTCCTCAGGTTTCTTCTGTGGTTTATTCAGTATTAACTTATCATTGAAGTACATAAGTTTATATGCAGAAAGAACCTATGTTTCATGCAATACATTTGCACTTCATCAAAGGTTAATAAATCGCAATAAGACATCACTTTATATAGGATAAACAGACCAATGAGAGCATTGGGTTAATGGAGCCTAACAAAACCCCATTAACCCTTCCTTATGCAAATATATCTCAAATGTGATAAGGAAACTAGCATCCAAAGATTAATAATTTTCCCATATATACAAGTATATTTGTCTAGATATATTATTAAAAGATATATTTCAATAATAAAAAAATATTTATTGTTCAAACAACATAAAAAATCTAGATAACAAAGAAAAAAAATTAACTGATAGAAAAATTATATAAAATCATATTAAAAACATATTAAAAACACAAAGAACAAAGCATAAAATAAAACATAAACTAAGTAAATATACAGTATATCATACATTCATCTCCCATATAAGTATGTTATCCTATATTTCCATAATTGAAAAAAAAAAAGTTTTGCTACTGGGGTTTTTGCATTTTTTCCCCCAGGGATAACAGGTGTTCATGTATTCGATCTTTTAGTAATAGAGTTGTGATCCTAACATATTGGTAGAGGCAACAATGGCAAGTTATCAGCTAAATAACACATTTTGAAGTACAATCTATTCTACTCTTTATATCATATATTTTGCCTGTTTGTGTACATTTAAATGTTTTTTTTGTAAACTCACAACTCTTACATGGAACATGTCCACATTTATAAAAAAAATATTTAATACTGTTTAACCAGTTGGTATCACAGGCCTCTTTACCTGAAATATTGCTCCCAATGCTTTCTCCAATTGTTGTGGCATTTTTGGCTATATATTTTACACCCTTAGAGATGACAGTTTTAAGTGTGTCATCTCCGTATAATATGGGTAAATGTTTTTTTAGCAATGTTACAAATTGCAACATATTGTAGACTGTATTTAATAATGAATGAAATGTGATCTTGGGGGGTAGTTATCAAGCCGTCAACCTCAAATACGCTGGAATTCCGCAGCGTATTTGTGGCGAGGCTGATTCGCCTTAGTTATCAAAGGCTCGAGACCGGCAAAAGTAGAATTTTGTGACGTAAGCTTCGATCCGCCGGACTCAGTCCGACACAGATCGATTCTTACGTCACTCCAGATGCGGCACATTCTCACTACTTTTGCTAGCTATCAAAAAACTAGCAGGTACGCTCGGCACTTTTACGGCCCAGCGTACCTGGTTTTCAATCCGCCACCCCTGGAGGCGGCGGATCCCATAGGAATCAATGGGAGTCTGACCATAGCGAAAGTACAAGTTCGCTGCTGACAGACATCCCATTGATTTCTATGGGAGCTGTCTACACCTAACACCCTAACATGTACCCCGAGTCTAAACACCACTAATCTAACCCCCCCTACACCGCCGCAACTCAATAAAGTTATTACCCCCTAAACCGCCGCTCCCGGAGCCCACCGCAAGCTACTCTATACATATTAACCCCTAAACCGCCGCTCCCGGAGCCCACCGCAACTATAATAAATGTATTAACCCCTAAACCGCCGCTCCCTGAACCCGCCGCAACCTATATTAAATGTATTAACCCCTAATCTGCCCCCCCTACACCGTCGCCACCTATAATAAATTTATTAACCCCTATCCTGCCCCCCACTACGCCGCCGCCACTGTAATAAAATTATTAACCCCTAAACCTAAGTCTAACCCTAACCCTAACGCCCCCTAACTTAAATATTAATTAAATACATCTAAATAAATTAACTCTTATTAACTAAATGAATCCTATTTAAAACTAAATACTTACCTTTAAAATAAACCCTAATATAGCTACAATATAAATAATAATTATATTCTAGCTATTTTAGGATTTATTTTTATTTTACAGGTACCTTTCAATTTATTTTAACCATGTACAATAGCTATTAAATAGTTATTAACTATTTAATAGCTTACCTAGCTAAAATAAAGAGAAATGTACCTGTGAAATAAATCCTAACCTAAGTTACAATTACACCTAACACTACACTATACTTTAATAAATTATTCCTATTTAAAAATAAATACTTACCTGTAAAATAAACCCTAAGATAGCTACAATGTAATTAATACTTATATTATAGCTATCTTAGGATTTATATTTAGTTTACAGGTAACTTTGTATTTATTTTAGCTAGTTAGAATAGTTATTAAATAGTTATTAACTATTTAATAACTACCTAGCTAAAAGAAATACAAAATTACCTGTAAAATAAATCCTAACTTAAGTTACAATTAAACCTAATACTACACTATCATTAAATTAATTAAATAAACTACCTACAAATAACTACAATGAAATACAATTACATAAACTAACTAAAGTACAAAAAATAAAAAAAGCTAAGTTACAAAAAATAAAAAATTAAGTTACAAACATGTTCAAAATATTACAACAATTTTAAGCTACTTACACCTAATCTAAGCCCCCTAATAAAATAACAAACCCCCCCAAAATAAAAAAAATCCCTACCCTATTCTAAATTACATAAATTTCAAAGCTCTTTTACCTTACCAGCCCTTAAAAGGGCCATTTGTGGGGGCATGCCCCAAAAAGTTCAGCTCTTTTGCCTGTAAAAGAAAAATACAACCCCCCCCCCAACATTAAAACCCACCACCCACATACCCCTAATCTAACCCAAACCCCCTTACAAAAACCTAACACTAATCCCCTGAAGATCATCCTACCTTGAGTCGTCTTCACTCAGCCGAGCCACCGATGGAACTGAAGAGGACATCCGGAGCGGAAGAAGTTAATCCTCCAAGCGGCGCTGAAGAAATCTTCCATCCGATGAAGTCATCATCCAGGCGGCGCTGAAGAAGTCTTCGATCCGGCCGATGTCATCTTCAAAGAGGCGCTGAAGAGGTCTTCTATCCGGGCGAAGTCATCTTCCAAGCCGGGTCTTGAATCTTCCTTCCGCCGACGCGGAACCACCTTCTTCACCGACGGACTACGACGAATGACGGCTCCTTTAAGGGACGTCATCCAAGATGGCGTCCCCTCAATTCCGATTGGCTGATAGGATTCTATCAGCCAATCGGAATTAAGGTAGGAAAAATCTGATTGGCTGATGGAATCAGCCAATCAGATTGAGCTCGCATTCTATTGGCTGTTCCGATCAGCCAATAGAATGCGAGCTCAATCTGATTGGCTGATTGGATCAGCCAATCGGATTGAACTTGAATCTGATTGGCTGATTCCATCAGCCAATCAGATTTTCCTACCTTAATTCCGATTGGCTGATAGAATCCTATCAGCCAATCGGAATTGAGGGGACGCCATCTTGGATGACGTCCCTTAAAGGAGCCGTCATTCGTCGTAGTCCGTCGGTGAAGAAGGTGGTTCCGCGTCGGCGGAAGGAAGATTCAAGACCTGGCTTGGAAGATGACTTCGCCCGGATAGAAGACCTCTTCAGCGCCTCTTTGAAGATGACATCGGCCGGATCGAAGACTTCTTCAGCGCCGCCTAAATGATGACTTCATCGGATGGAAGATTTCTTCAGCGCCGCTTGGAGGATTAACTTCTTCCGCTCCGGATGTCCTCTTCAGTTCCATCGGTGGCTCGGCTGAGTGAAGACGACTCAAGGTAGGATGATCTTCAGGGGATTAGTGTTAGGTTTTTGTAAGGGGGGTTTGGGTTAGATTAGGGGTATGTGGGTGGTGGGTTTTAATGTTGGGGGGGGGGTTGTATTTTTCTTTTACAGGCAAAAGAGCTGAACTTTTTGGGGCATGCCCCCACAAATGACCCTTTTAAGGGCTGGTAAGGTAAAAGAGCTTTGAAATTTATGTAATTTAGAATAGGGTAGGGATTTTTTTTATTTTGGGGGGCTTTGTTATTTTATTAGGGGGCTTAGATTAGGTGTAAGTAGCTTAAAATTGTTGTAATATTTTGAACATGTTTGTAACTTAATTTTTTATTTTTTGTAACTTAGCTTTTTTTATTTTTTGTACTTTAGTTAGTTTATGTAATTGTATTTCATTGTAGTTATTTGTAGGTAGTTTATTTAGTTAATTTAATGATAGTGTAGTATTAGGTTTAATTGTAACTTAGGTTAGGATTTATTTTACAGGTAATTTTGTATTTCTTTTAGCTAGGTAGTTATTAAATAGTTAATAACTATTTAATAACTATTCTAACTAGCTAAAATAAATACAAAGTTACCTGTAAAATAAATATAAATCCTAAGATAGCTATAATATAATTATTAATTATATTGTAGCTATCTTAGGGTTTATTTTACAGGTAAGTATTTAGTTTTAAATAGGAATAATTTATTAAAGTATAGTGTAGTGTTAGGTGTAATTGTAACTTAGGTTAGTTTTTATTTTACAGGTTAATTTCAGTTTATTTTAGCTAGGTAAGCTATTAAATAGTTAATAACTATTTAATAGTTATTGTACATGGTTAAAATAAATTGAAAGGTACCTGTAAAATAAATATAAATCCTAAGATAGCTAGAATATAATTATTATTTATATTGTAGCTATATTAGGGTTTATTTTATAAGTAAGTATTTAGTTTTAAATAGGATTCATTTAGTTAATAAGAGTTAATTTATTTAGATGTATTTAATTAATATTTAAGTTAGGGGGGCGTTAGGGTTAGACTTAGGTTTAGGGGTTAATCATTTTATTACAGTGGCGGCGGCGTAGTGGGGGGCAGGATAGGGGTTAATAAATTTATTATAGGTTGCGGCGGGTTCATGGAGCGGCGGTTTAGGGGTTAAACTATTTATTTAGTTGCGGAGAGGTGCGGGATCAGCAGGATAGGGGTTAATAATTTTATAATAGAGGGCGACGGTATAGGGGGGGCAGGATAGGGGTTACTAGGTATAATGTAGGTGGCAGCGGTGTCCGGGAGCGGCGGTTTAGGGGTTAATACATTTATAAGACTTGCGGCGGGGTCTAGGAGCGGCGGTTTAGGGGTTAATACATTTATAAGACTTGCGGCGGGGTCTAGGAGCGGCGGTTTAGGGGTTAATACATTTATAAGACTTGCGGCGGGGTCTAGGAGCGGCGGTTTAGGGGTTAGTAACTTTATTTAGTTGCGGGGGCCTCCGGGGGCGCCGGTATAGGGGGTAGAACAGTGTAGTTTAGTGTGAGTGCTTAGTGACAGGCTAGCAATAAAGCTGGGAAAAAGCCGAAGGGCAGCGAGATCGGATGAGTGATAACTCTCACAGTCCGCTGCTCATCGCCCCGCGGCTTTTTGACAGCTTTATTTGATAACTTAGGCGAACGTATTCAAGGTCTGCGGCGGCGAAGGTAGGCGAGCTTAGGCGGACGTATTGGGCCGGCGAAGCCAGAAAAGTAGACGGCTTGATAACTACCCCCCCATGGTCTCTTGTTATTTTTTTTGTTTTTAAATAGGGAATGTATATCAATTCTTGCTACTTGTTGTTCTTATGTATAAAGTAAATTTGTATTGTAGCTTTTTTCTATTAGTCTACATGTTAATTCATGTGCTTGAGTATAATATAGAGAAAATTTAGAACAGTTTCTCCCAATGCGAATATATTGCCCTTTAGAAATACCTTTTTCACATGTGATATAAGACATGAATCTGCTTTAAAAATTGTGTTTCTGGCTAATGGCTTCCTGTAAACTGAGGTCACTATATTGTTCGAATTATCTATTCCAGGCTTAAATCTAGATAGTCCATATGTCCATAGAAACAAAGAAACAACACTAACAAAGTGTGTTTAGAAACAAGAGGTGCGCCTATTCTATGCTATTCTTAAGGTAGAGCTTCTAATTATGGTGTTTTATGTGAGATGTAATACAACAATAATACAACAATGAAATTATATATGGTCAACAATAATAAGTGAAAAATAACAAATACTTAATGGATTCCTTGGTGTTTGTATTCAGCACAAAAACGTCCATATATATTGAATATACTGAAAGTCCCACAATTCCTAAGGAGGCGGTATAGATGGCCCCAAAACAAACAGCGGCTCTCTCCACAATATGCGTGAGGATAAAACTTGGTCCTGGGAATGACAAAAAAGAAGAGGCGCTCTGGTGCAGATAAACCCAACAATAAGTGAGATTTCCAAAAGGAAGAAATACTAATACTCACAAAGATATTTGCGCTTCCAGTGCAATAATCCGCAAGCCGAAGCTTCAGAGCCGTTCGGCTGACTCTTTCTCTCCCGATATGCTCCCGGCAATAGTCAGGCCCCTAAGAGGAATGAAGCATAGGACACCAAAGAACATTTGCAAAACTACTTTTTCACCATCAATACAGCAGGGGTGATTCTAGATGAAAAAATGCTATGATGTTAAAGCTAAATATAAATGGCAGAACTGAGTTATTGGTGATGGACTTAATCTTCTATTAATTATTCCCACATTTTTTTTACATTTCACTTCTCTTTTTTTACATTTCACTTCTCTTTTTTGCTTGTTAGAGCAGTTGATATGTGCAAAAGGGACTTTTTTTCAAGTGACTTAGGACTTTTGCAATCAACAATCTCAACCATCTTCAAGGATAAGAAGTGAATCAGTAATGCAGTGAAATTGTTTGCATCAGTTAAATCCACTGTCATCACGAAGAAAAAAGCTGGGCCAATTGATGATATGGAAAAATTACATGTCATGTGTATGGAAGATCAGATACAGAAGCACATCTTGCTTAGCCTACTGACATGCCAATGAACCTATGTATACGCAAGTGTTGGTAGCAAGTCTTGGGTGGTTCCAGTGCTTTAAAAGGTGTCATCATTTCTATTATGAGAAGGTCAGTAGTGAGGCAGCAAGCAAGACACTAAAGGTGATGATGATTTTAAGGAAAAGCTGAATAGGATAATTGTGGATGAGAGATATTTACCAGAACATATTTAGGGCTAGATTACAAGTGGAGCGCTAAATTATCACGCACCCGCAAACAGGCAAATTGGCCCAATTGCGAGCGAGCAATAAAAAAACAGCCATTACAAGTGGCTGGTTATTGCTACCTCAAGCTTGCGGTAGGAATTAGCACTTATAAAATGAACCAAAGATCAGATCTCTGTTTAATTTTGTAAATGTGCCCCAAATTCCCCCTAAAATGCAGTGTAGTGTATTTTATTAAAAATAAAGATAGCAGCATCTTTATTTTGTAATAAAATAACTGCACTAGGCAATAGTTTGGGGCTAAAGTTGGTGGGAGTGGGATGTTAGAAAAAAACGTCACGTAACAGTGCCTTTACATTGCAGTCTATGGGAACTGTATGTTCCCATTAAATGTATAAATATATGTATATATGTATATATATATATATATATATATATATATATGTGTGTGTTACTATATGTACATACCCATATTAACACATAAATATATATGTATATAACCATTAACATACAGATTTATATTTGCTGCCATTGCTGCACTACTTACCCCCCTTCACTGCACTTAGGTTCTGATGCTGTCTCAGCATCAGAACAAGGCTTCCATTAAAGCCTATGGAAGTGTGCTCTCGTGAGTGCAATGCTTCCCAGCAATTGCTGACAACTTGTAATACCAGCGCACATTAGCGTGCACTGGTGTTACACAGTGGAGCGTAAATATCGCTTTCATGAAAGCAATATTTAGCACTTCATTGTAATCTAGTCCTTAATATTTAATGCAGATGAAACAAGCTTGTTATTGAAGCGTAAGCCAGTGCGTACAAACATTTATCAAGAGTCCAAGACAATGCTGGATTTAAAAGAATTTAAAGACTGTGTAACGCTGCTTTTGGGTGGAAATGTTGTAGGGTTAAAATTAAAGCGTTTCCTGATGTGTCACTTGGAGAACCCTAGAGCATTTAAGAATATGAGCAAGCATACATTTTCTGTTGATTATCACCATAACAACAAAGCCTGAATGAGATTAGCATTGTTTGAACACTGTTTTTTTAATAGTTTTATTCTGCAGGCAAGAGAATATTGTAAGCAAAACATCCTCCCACTCAAGATTCTTCTGATCTTAAACAATACTCCACAGTATCAACAATATATTGGCAACATGCATGCTGATGCAAAGGTTGTGCATTTGCCACCAAACACAACCGCACTCATTCAACCAATGGACCAAGGTGCAATAGCTGCATTCAAAGCTTACTATTTAAAACAAATGTTTGCACAGTCAATAGGATTGAGCTCGCATTCTATTGGCTGATTGGAACAGCCAATAGAATGCAAGCTCAATCCTATTGGCTGATTGGATCAGCCAATAGGATTAAACTTCAAACCTATTGGCTGATTGCATCAACCAATAGGATTTTTCCTACCTTAATTCCGATTGGCTGATAGAATTCTATCAACCAATCGGAATTGAAGGGACGCCATCTTGGATGACATTACTTAAAGGACCCGTCATTGTTGAAGAAGACTCCGGATGAAGAGGATGCTCCGCGTCGGATGTGTTGAAGATGGAGCCGCTCAGCGCCGGATGGATGAAGATAGAAGATGCCATCTGGATGAAGACTTCTGCCCGTCTGGAGGACCTCTTCTGCCTGGCTTGGAGGACCACTTCACCCGGCTTCGTTGAGGACTTTGGCCTGGTTGGGTGAAGACGTCTCACGGTAGGGTGATCTTCAAGGGGTTAGTGTTAGGATTTTTTAAGGGGGTATTGGGTGGGTGTTAGAGTAGGGTTGGTTGTGTGGGTGGTGGGTTTTACTGTTGGGGGGATTTGTACTTTTTTTACAGGTAAAAGAGCTTATTACTTTGGGGCAAAGCCCCGCAAAAGGCCCTTTTAAGGGCTATTTGTAATTTAGTGTAGGGTAGGGCTTTTTTTATTTTGGGGGGGGCTTTTTTATTTTGTTAGGGGATTAGATTAGGTGTAATTAGTTTAAAAATCTTGTAATTTTTTTATTATTTTCTGTAATTTAGTGTTGGGGTTTTTTTGTACTTTAGATAATTTTTTTTTAAATTTTATTTAATTGTAGTTAATTTAGGGAATTAATTTAATTATAGTGGTAGTGTTAGGTGCAATTGTAACTTAGGTTAGGTTTTATTTTACAGGTAAATTTGTATTTATTTTAGCTAGGTAGTTATTAAATAGTTAATATCTATTTAATAACTATTGTACCTAGTTAAAATAAATACAAACTTGCCTGTAAAATAAAAATAAACCCTAAGCTAGCTACAATGAACTATTAGTTATATTGTAGCTAGCTTAGGGTTTATTTTACAGGTAAGTATTTAGTTTTAAATAGGAATAATTTATTTAATGCTAGGAATATTTATTTAGATTTATTTAAATTATATTTAAGTTAGGGGGTGTTAGGGTTAGGGTTAGACTTAGGTTATGAATTAATAAATTTAATATAGTGGCGGCGACGTTGAGGGCAGCAGATTAGGGTTTAATAAGTATAATGTAGGTGGTGGGCTCGGGGAGTGGCGGTTTAGGGGTTAAACACTTTAGTTGCAGCAGGTTCCGTGAGTGACAGTTTAGGGGTTAATACATTTATTAGAGTTGCGGTGGGCTCCAGGAGCGGCGGTATAGTGGGTAAAACAGTGTAGTATAGTGTGGGTGTTTAGTGACAGGGTACCAATAAAGCTGGGAAAAAGCCGAAGAGCAGCGAGATCGATGACTGTTAGTTAACAACAGTTCGCTGCTCATCGCCCCGTACTTGGTGTGCAGCTTTTTGACAGCTTTTTTGATAATTTTGGAGAACGTATATAGGTCCGCGGCAGCGATGTTAGGTGAACTTAGGCGAGCGTATTGGTGCCATCGAATGCAAGTAAGTTGACGGCTTAATAAATAGATGCCTTCAAATGTTTACTTAGTTTAGCTATGTTTGGTATTTTAATTTAGTTCAATGCTTCAAACATTCTTAAAATGTTGATAACCCATACAACCATTCTATTTTTCAGTGTCAGTACTACACTGTAGAGTGTATTCAATAAATGACGTGATGATTTTTTTTTCTGAGAATGTTTAATTAGGCTAAGCTATGATGTTTGGCAGGTGAGGTGCACTCTAAATGTTCTGTACTGTATTAAAATCTATTTTGCGACTTACACTGGGTTTATCAGGACGTAACCCCATCATAAGTCAAGAGCGTCTTTATGTGTGTTTGTGTATATATATATATATGAATTAAGAAGTATGAAAATGCTTGTGCTCTTTTTATTATTTTTTATTTTTTATTTTCAGTTCACAAAATGACATTTTATCAAGGGATGAAATCACTTCTGGAGTTTTGAAAGCTATTGTGATGGCTGGCTTCCATCTTAGAAGAGCATGACTGAAAATTTGATTCCTCAAGACATCACATAATTACAATACGTTAGGCTGCTGTAAGATAGTTTATATAGTTTATATATTTTGTAAACCATCTTCTGGTGTTGTTATCATGACTTTGTTTACACTGTTACTTTTGCTCATATTTACAGTTCAAATTCAGTAACTGCATTGAAGTGTTGAGTGCCCACAAAAAGTCATTTAAGTTTAAATTTTAGCTTTGGTAATGAAGTCTATTTTGTTTCATCTACAGTAAGTGCAATAATACTTCATGTGTAAGCAGAACAAGATGACTCCTTTCTGTCCATTTGGCAGTGAACCAACAGGACGTGAATGAATAGGCAGCTGAAAGATCAACCACAGCAAAGTATGTGTGGGAGAAGAGAAATAGCTTTGATTTAAATTAGAACTGCAGTACTGGATCACTACATACCGATATGCAGTATCTAATTTACACTTCAGCTTAGATACTAATGAAGAATAGTAGCTTACTAGATTAATTTTGCAATCATAAACAACTAGTTTTTGCTTTTCGAGGACCCATTAGTTATTTTAACAGTCAAAATTGGGTTTTAGCATCATATTATTAATCAAGGTGCTGAAGAAGAATGAATGCACCATCTTTGGAGGGACTATAAATATAATTTGTGCTAACTACTCAGGCATGTGCATACCATGTGGTAAAGCATTATGACCTAGCTTTCAACTTTCATAAGCTATACAACAGCTTTGAATCTTGTGTGCTGATGTAAATAACTTAAGTAATTAGTCATAAAACTATATATACTAGTGTACATATATACACACACATATGCTTAGTTTGACTTTACTTAAAGGGACAGTCAAGTCCAAAAAAACCTTTCATGATTTAAATAGGGCATGTAATTTTAAATAACTTCCCAATTTACTTTTATCACCAATTTTGCTTTGTTCTCTTGGTATTCATAGCTGAAAGCTAAAACTAGGAGGTTCATATGCTAATTTCTTAGACCTTGAAGACTGCCTCTAATCTGAATGCGTTTTTACCACTAGAGGGCATTAGTTCATGTGTTTCATATAGATAACATTGAGCTCATGCACGTGAAGTAGCCTAGGAGTGAGCACGGATTGACTTATATGTAAGTCTGTCATAATAACTGAAATAAGGGGGCAGTCAGCAGAAGCTTAGATACAGGGTAATTACAAAGGTAAAATGTGTATTATTATAACTGTGTTGGTTATGCAAAACTGGGGAATGGTAATAAAGGGATTATCTTTCTTTTTAAACAACAATTCTGGTGTTGACTGTCCCTTTAAATTTATTATACAAGATGTTGCATTGCAAACGTTAATGTTTTATTAAAATACTTCCACATTACATTTTCTTATTAGATATTACTTTTGCCATTTTAACATTGCCAATACCATACATAATCAACTTAATATTTTATATGATATGTAAAGATGTCAAATAACATAACCAATCCCTGAAAAGTACTACAGCTGACTAAATACTATGCATAATAAACTCATTTGATACATATACTAGTACAAAGAGTTATTCATAGAGTTAATACTGATTCATGGTATGTCTGTATTTTATAATGCCTCTATAGAAACACATTTAATATAGCAGATCCCATGGTTTTGATATGTTTGCTTTACTAAATAACCATTTAAGTAATAAGCAATTTGCAAATTTATGAAAGTGTATACCTCACACATTAAATCACTCATCTAGTTGGCCTAAATATATTTTAATTTAAATTTCCAAGATGGATACTATTTGGGGGAGATAACAGAAATGTAAACAGTCCTTCTTAGCCCCCAAGGAGAATACATGGCCCATATATCCAAAGAGTCAGAATGGATTTAAATGGATTAACTGATGAAGACGCCATAGACCCTTACAGGTTAAGAAGATAACAACTCATATAGCTATATAATTTACTACCATTCAGACAAGAGCCAAGATGTGAGACAACTATATATGGTCCTACAATTGTTAAAATGTTGACTATGCACACTGTAGTACACTGACGTTTTCAAGGAACATAAGAATTTAGCACAGTTGCAAAATGTACATTTTGTAATCATGTTTCACAGTTTCTTATACATAAACAGTACATATATCTCCTTAGGGCACCTTAATAAGTGGGAGGAAGTTAAATGTGTGCATGTCCTGTAACATAGAATTAATTCATAATGTTTTAATATTATCCACATGCTAACTAGTTACCTTGGAAGTTGTCCTGATTACTATATTTTAAACAATATTAAACTATAGGCTAAATTTGAACAGAAATAATTGTTTACTACTCAGTAGAAATTAACTCACACATTAAGGGCCAGATTATAAATTGAGCGCAAGCGTTTGTGCGCAAACAATATCAGGGTTTTGCGCTCGTTTGCACGCAGGTTAAATTGCGCTCAAATTGCGAGTTGAAAGTAAACACAACTGCTTGAGCTAAAATGCGATTTACGTTAGAATGATTTTTCAAAACTTGCAATAGCTACGCAAGGGAAATTGATTGTGAAAAGACCACATCACGCGTGGAAAACTCATTACGTGCTACTTGTAATCTTGCCCACTATGGGCTAGATTACGAGTGGAGCACTAAACTTTCCGTTTGCGGGAGCAAGATAATTAACCAGCCATTACAAGTGGTTGGTTATTACTATCACTAGCTCGCGGTAGCAATTATCGCGCCAAATATTACCCAGAGATTAGATCTCTGGTTAATTTTCTAAAAGTGCCCCAAATTGCCTCAAAATAGAGGGTATTGTAGTTTTTTATTTTAAAAAATCTAGCTTTTTTGGTGGGGGTCTTTAAAGTTGATGGGTGTGGGGTGGTAGAAAAAAAACGGCACTGAAAAGTGCCTTCACAATGGAATCTAGGAAAACTGTGTGTTCCCATTGACTGCAATGTAAATATATTTGTATATGATTATATATATATATATATATATATATATTTATGTGTTAATATGTGTATATACACATATTAACGCATAAATATATATGCATATATTCATATATATTAAAAAAATTTCAAATCAGCCAATAGGATGAGAGCTACTGAAATTCTATTGGCTATTCAAATCAGATAGAAGACGCCGCCTGGATGGATGAAGACCTTGCTGCCTGAAAGAAGACCTCTCCCCGCCTGGATGTCCGGACTTCAGGAACTGTAAGTGGATCTTCGGGGGTTAGTGTTAGGATTTAAAAAAAATGTGGATGGGTTTTTTTTTTAGTTTAGGGTTTGGGCTTTTCTTAAAACAGCTGAATGCCCTTTTCAGGGCAAGTAAAAGAGCTGAATGCCCATATAAATGCCCTTTTCTGGGCAATGGGTAGCTTTTTTTTTTTTGGGTGGGCTTTTTTATTTTTATAGGGCTATTAGATTTGGTGTAATTCTTTTTTATTTTTGATAATTTTGTTTGTTTGTTTTCGCAATTTAGTGATTGTTATTTTTTGTAATTTTGTATTTTTATTTTTTTTGTAATTAGATACTTGTATTTTTTATAGTAGTGTTAGGATTTTTTTAATGTGTATTTTAGTTTTCTTTAATTGGTAGTTAGTTTAATTTTAGTTTAATAGATATATTAGTTTAATTGTTAGTTTAAACTTAGTTTTTTTAATTTAACAGGTAAATTTTAATTTAATTTAAGATAGGGAAATTGTCATTTTAACATAAAGTTGGGAGGGCGTTAGGTTTAGGGGTTACTAGTTTAAATTAGTTTATTGCGATGTGGGGGGCTTGCAGTTTAGGGGTTAATAGGTTTATTATAGTGGTGATGATGTCGAGGTAGGGGTTAATAAATTGTATTAGTGGCGGCGATGTCGGGAGCAGAAGATTAGGGTTTAATAACTTTAATATAGTGTTTTGCAATGCGGGAGAGCCTCGGTTTGGGGGTTAATAGGTAGTTTATGAGTGTTAGTGTACTTTGTAACACTTTAGTTATGCGTTTTATGTAACAGTTTTGTTGCGTAAAACTCATAACTACTGCTCTCAGATGGTGGTACGGATCTTATCGTTAAAGGGTGTAACGCAAGCTTTTTAGGCTCACCTCAAAACTCGTAATGGCAGCGCTATGGAAGTCCCATGAATAAACGTAATTTTAACGAGTGCGGGACTGACGTTGCGTTACAAGCTAAAAGACTTGCGGTACAGCTATACCGACAAGACTTGTAATGGCTGCGTTGCTGTTTTAACGGTGAAATTACCATTTTTCAGCGTTAAAAGACGAATGCACAACTCGTAATCTACTTGATACATATTTATTCATATCTTTATCATTTAAAAATGCATTTATTTTGCTTTAAATAATAATACATAAATAATATACAAATTAAAAAAACAAAATAAAATAAAAAAAGCATATTTGAGAGGAGAAGTCAACTAGTAGAGATCTTTAGCTCTCACTATGAGGCTGTGAGGAAGAAAAGGTGCTGATTGGTTAAAGGTTCCTTTAATTGCCAGTGTGGTTGTTCTCTCTTTTTCCCTATGATGCTTCAAAGACCTCTGCCACTCTCTTCCTGAAAATGTTCATTTCATATAGTGGAGGCTCCAGTTTCTCATAAATTATGTCTTGGAATCTGTGCTCTGCTAAAAATTAAACAACAATATGCATAAGAAATGGAGGGTTCAGAATAGGTGGTGGCACATAAAAGGGTAACATATTCCTTAAATTTGGTGGTTTGGTGAAGGGGTATAACATAAGCAACATATGAAGTGGTGTTACAGGAAAGCAGATTGTACTAATGGAGTTTCCTCTTACACATATGGTAGAGGAGGTGGTGGAAGTGTAATAGGTGACATTCCATATATATTGTGTGATTTAGGTACTAGGGGCAAGATTACATATACAACGTAGGTTTCAGTGCAACTGTTGAAGCCCACACCGCCCATAAGTTCACCTCGCACATCGGGTGAATCACATATATGGTGCCAGCAGATAATAAACTGCCATAAATAGGATTTTTTTGGGGGGTAATTTTTTATTAATTTTAAAGGTAGTCTTTTTTATTTATGTAATTGTAGTTAATTGGGGATAATTTAGGGGTTGTTAGGTTAGGGGGCTTAGTGATTAGATTTATACTTTGTGTTGTGAGGGGTTGGCGGTTTAGGGGTTAATAGGTTAATTAGGTAGAGTGCATTGTGTGTGGCAGATTAGGGATTAATAGTTTTAAATGGTACTTTGCACTCTTGGGCGTTGCCGGATTAGGGGTTAATAGTTCTTGATAAAACTCGAGTTGCGGGTAAAACGCGTTGAATCACTGCTAGTCTGATTTGAACCATTTGGTCCGGTGATTCACTATTCCTGAAGTGAGAATTTGGCCAAACTCGATATCGGACTTATTGCTACTTGTCGCTATGATCCTAATCGTAGCTAAAGAGAATTTGGTGATCTTCCATCAGCCTGCATGCAAATGCACTGCGTAGGTACTCATAGATCAGCAGAGGAGTTCCATACCTGATTTTGAATCCAGCGTTCTCAGCGTGTGACGTCAGAATCTCCGTGGTGAAAATACTTACAGGGAAAGCAAGGCCGGATCAAAGTGTCTGTGAAAGAGTTGTTTGTGAAAGGTACATCTTCCGCTATCCTAATACACCCTGACTTATAATAATAGATTGGGAAGGTGAGTACTATGCTCCTGCTCCAGATTTGTAGCACTATTACAGATCATTAGTCTGCTGAGATTGAAGATTATTTAAACTTATACTCGAACTGACACCTAACATACGTTATTGAATTGTTTGCTACTTCCCGCTCTGAACTTTTATTGTTGCTACCACTTGCTCTGGACTTTTAATATTTATAATAGGTGGTATTTCTGGGAGACGTCCCGCTTCTTATTTTAAAAGGCTGAGCCATATGGATTTCACAACCAGGTTTCATATAAGGCTTGCAAAGTATAATTCTCCTTTGCTATTAGCATTTTTAAAATGTTGTGATTTGTATTTTATCATGTGTTTATTTTAAGTGTATTAATTTTCATATTATCAACGTATTTTGTATTTATGGGTACCTCTATAGCTCACTGAACGCCCACCTTTTTGTTTTAATTTCTGGATACTTGGAATCTTAACTTTATATTAAATGACTCTTGTATATTAATACATGATTTATTCTTATTGTTTAGCACTCATTTTTAAACTGATATTTGATAACTTTGAATCAGGTTTTTAATTAGTACTGACACCACTATTGTGTGTATATATATATATATATTATTTTTGGCAGAGAGGGTAATAGCACTCCTGCTTCCTTTGGCTTTAAACAGCCCTCCTTGCCCTGGGTGCACTTCAAGCATAAGTATAGTTAGTAGAAAAGAAGTCACTCACAGGGTCTTGCTTAGAATAAATAAGTGAATATTTATTTAACGTTTCGGGAATAACCCCGTTTTTACAAAATAAGCATGCTTATTTTTGAAAACAGGGTCATTCCCAAAACATTAAATAAATAATCACTTATTTATTCTAAGCAAGACCCTGTGAGTGACTTCTTTTCTACTGACTATATATATATATATATATATATATATATATATATATATATATATATATATATATATATATGTATATATGATCTGTGTCACTTTTTTTTAATATATATTATTTGTGTCACTTGAATTCATTGATCACTTAATTTAGTTCACTCTGCTTTGAGCGCCCTCCTGTGTGTATTTTGTATTTTGTTAATAGTGTAATTAGATACTTTGCGCTGTGGGTGGATGGCGAATTAGGGGTTAATAACTTTATTAGAAACTTTGCGATGTGGTGGTTGGCGGATTAAGGGTTAATACATTTATTAGTTATTGCGGGGGTGGGGTGGCTGTTGAGAGGTACATATTGTGCATGCGTTAGATGTTTGTTAGGGCTTCTAGGGAGTTACGGTGCTTATATACTTAGTCAAATTTCTCCATTTTGGCCGCTTAAGTCTTTGCGCTGAATATACTGTATGATACTGACTACACCGGTTCTATTTTAGCTTATGGGAGATAAACAGCGGGCGATGGGTAAAATATACGCGCCACACTCACTTGTATGCAGCGCCATATAAGTGATCGCTAGATTCGCAAAATAATTTGCAACACCGGCTTTTACGGGCGACGCCACATATGTGATCAAGCCCTAGGCATCTGATAATGTCTACATACTCTTGTTTCAGGAGAAGAAATAGATGCTTGTGAACAGCCTGTAAATTGGTGATAGGGAAGGAGCTGGTGAAGGAATACTGTCATCTTGAATTTTTGGATGTGCTGTTTCAAAGATATCCAGGACAGGAGTTTTCAGCCTCATAACCTTGCTCTGGGGATAAAAATGATCACATAGAATAATAATTATAAATAATTACAGTATAAAGTAATAATAATATATACTTCTGGTTGCATACATTTTACACACTGTATAATTGTCACTTATCAAATAGCTGTTAACAAGTATAGTCTTTATATACTTTGGAGATTGTTCTTCATATCAACAAGCTTATTAAAAACATGCTAAGTGGGGTTACTTAGCATGTTTTTTAAAAAGCTCTAATAATTAAAAATAACATATTTTTTAGAACTTTTTTTTAGAAATGTTTTAAAAATTTGTCTAATTTTTATAACATTTCTAAAAAAAAAAATTCTAAAAAATATGTTCAACAGTTTTTTTTATATTTTGTATTTACTGTATATTTTAAATATAATAATGTATAAAGTATTACATTTTATTTTATGGGGTTTTAATTTAGAAATGTTTTAAAAATTAGAGTTCTATACTAAATTAATAGATTTTGACATTTTGCATCCCTATAATATTGTTCTTGTGTAATGTTATTATTACTAATGTACTTATTGATTACACATTGGGGCGCTGTAGCGTATCATGTCAGAAAGACATCGATGAATGCTGACAGCATACGCTGTCTGCATTTAACATTGCACAAGCATTTCACTTGAACAGCTTGTGCAATGCCGCCCCCTGCAGATTTGCGGCCAATTGTCCATAAGCAGGGTGGTGTCAATCAGCCCGATCGTATAGGATCAGGCGGATTGCAGACCGCAGCCTCAGAGACCGCCGCTTCATAACTGCTATTTCCGGTGAGCCTGAAGGTTCACGTAGAAATAGGGGCATCAAGCTGCATTCGGAGCTTGATAATTTGGCCCCTTTGTATTAATGTGATATCAGTGTGAGGTGTTAATTTAGCTATGCAGTTTTACTCTGTGTACCGCCATTCATCGCAAGTGTGGTTAAGAAGATGTAATGACCATTGAGGTACTCAAAAAATAAAGCTAAGTACCGATAGTATTGACAATCAAAGTTAATATACATTAAAAAAATATATATTTTTAAAACAGAACACACTTTTTACATTAAACCGTTACCTCTGAGGATTGCGCTTACATTTTGCTTAAATTCATGAAAAGACTGATTTTTAACAATTCTTGTGTATAGGATTGTATTTTTAACATTTTAATTTGCTTGTTTTGTATATAAAGATTTATAAGTCATGGCAGGTTTTAAACCATTCTCTGCCCGGGGATCATATGTCTATGGTTTTTAGAGTAAGACATCCTTTTGATTTTTAAAAATAAACAGAAGAATTAGAATAAACAGCTCTATTTTTTGGGAGAGCAATCAGGTCAGTTTGTATTTTTGGATAATTTAGCACCTGCCTTTTCAATCCCTTCTGTTTCAAGACTACAGACAACTGAATTTTTCTGGTCACCTGGTTTTAGATGTAGGGTTAATCATTGTTATAAAATATTTTTCATATTAAGCTTGTAAGAGCATGGGGCATTGTGAAGGTTGGGATGTAACAGTATTGATCTGGAGAGCAGTAGCACCTCCGATAACCTCTTAGACAAAATCATAAGTGCTTTAAAAAACACATAAAACATTTTTAAATTACATTAAATTATTTTGAGTTGTATAGTAAAATCATACTTAATCATAATTAAAAAAAGACATTGGGGCATATTTATTAAGCTGTCGGCATTTAGTGATGGGCAGCGTTGTGCAGCTACTTCGTATCATGGCCGCTCGCACATTGTTAAATATGCCCCATTGTCATCATAGTATCAACATTCTTGGCTAAAAATTGTAAACATCTGTTGTAAATACACTGTTATTCTTATTAATATTAATTGTTTTAGTTAATTTGAACATTATCTTTTTTTGTTGACACAAATGTTCATAATTAAGAAAAGTAAGTTTAACAATTGTAGAGATAAAGCTGGCACCACTTGTATGCAATATAAAGATGGACCATGTGTTGTATAAATAAAACTATAGACTTAAAATTATGTATTAATTGTGCTGCTCTGATATGTGTATAATTCTCTGAATCCTATATTAAGATTTTTAATAGGAATCTATCAATATTTTTTGGAAAATTATTAAATCTATATGATTATTTTTGTTTAAGAGTTAAAGGGATTGTAAAGTCCAAATGAAACTTTCATGATTCAGATAGGGCATGTCGTTTTAATCAACTTTCTAATTTACTTTTATCATCAAATTTGCTTTGTTATTTTGTTATTCTTAGTTGAAAGCAAAACCTAGGTAGGCTCATATGCTAATTTCTAAGCCCTTGAAGGCCGCCTCTATTCTAAATCCATTTGACAGTTTTTCACAGCTACAGGGTGTTAGTTCATGTGTTTCATATACATAACACTGTGCTCATGCACGTGAAGTTATTTAAGAGTCAGCACTAATTGCCTGAAATGCAAGTCTGTCAAAAGACCAGAGATAAGGAGGCAGTCAGCAGAAGCTTAGATACAAGGTAATCACAGAGTTAAAAAAATATATTTCTATAACAGTGTTGGTTATGCAGAACTGGGGAATTGTAAATAAAGGGAGCGCTAATCAAAGCTAAGGGATCCTGGAGGATAATAAAATAAAACCCTATTATAGACTCCTTATGTTTACTAAGGATATATATCCTATTGCAGCATAGTCATATTCATATGAGGTGTAGCAATCACTGTGATAGCTATTGCTGGTTAGCACAGATCAAAGTTTTACCTTGAGAGTCAATTTTACTTTACAGATGAGTTCTACCAATGGATAATACTTGCTGTTTGTAAGGGTGAGAGGATTCAATCTTACCGGTAGCCTTAGACACGCTTATTTTCAAATACAGACTTGCAGCGTTCTTCTCCGGTAGTCCGTATACTTTGTGGCATCTCCCTTAGGGCCCACGTGACTCAGTTGATGTCACTTTCTTAGAAAAAATACTGGACCCAGTGCCGCTACTGTGTTGCACGCCCAGGCAGGATAGTGAAGAAGCAAACGGACGTTTGCGGTATTACACCATTCCCTGTACTTGACATTCAAGATCTTGCAGGTAAAAAGAATCAACTTCTTGTAGTCCTCTGTTTACAATTCTGGAACTTCTCAGATAATAAGTCATCAACGAGTATCGCCATAGTGGGTGCTTTATCAAGACGTATTCTTCTGTTTTGTTTCTGGGCATTTAAATATCCCTCCTCATTGTCTCATTGGTCATTTATTTTGGAATCTATTAAAGTTGGAATCTTGATTAAGGTGGAAATGTGAAAGAGATCTCGCATTCAGTTGGTCACTTTCGTGTATATTAAAGGTGGAATCCTTTATAAGGTGGAAATGGAAAAAATATCACACATTACCAATATGTCAGTTTTGGGACAGACTATTTAAGCTTTGGCATATTTATTCATATATAATTTGCCTCTTAGGGGTTTATAGACATAGATGCTAATCGGCAAAAAATCTTGCATTTCTTATATATCTATTTGATTTATAACATATTTATTCATATTCATTTAGCTTACAGCATATTTAATCATATGTAATTTGTCTCTTAAGAATTTACAGATACAGGTAGCCCTCAGTTTACGCCAGGTTTAGGTTCCAGAAGGAATGGTTTTAAATCGAAACCGCTGTAAATTGAAACACAGTTTATAATGTAAGTCAATGGGAAGTGAGGGAGTTACATTCCAGGCCCCTCTCAAAATTGTCATAAGTAACACCTAATACAGGGGCGGAGACAGAAGCCGAAGCAGCAAGACGTACATCAAGGAGGCTCCTGACTTTATTTTAACTTAATTTTTTATTTTTTTTGAGGAGCAATATTTGGATTACAGGATATTGTTGGGAACTGAAGTGGGTGACACAATGCAGCAGGCTGGAACAAGCAAGACGACTACATTTTGACTTTTGCTCCTCGATCAGACCAAGAGGCATTTTTTTGCAGGCCTTGGGGCCTAAGTTACTGAACCCTTCCAGACCAGAACATTGTAAAGATCCACTTCTATTTGCAGCATATAAACCTGTATTATGGAGGATATTTCTGCAGCACTACATTCCCTCTTTGCAACCTTTGAGAAATCGATGCTCCAAGAGTTGGACTCCCTACTTCAAACTACTCGCCATAAGTGCGCCACTACACTGGAAGCAGCAAGAGATGAGAGGCCTAAGAACAACATATTCCCTACGCTGCACCCTTCAGGCCACACGCTTGACTCAGATGACTCCTTACTAGAACGGTATCAGCTAGAGGATAAATCTCTTTTCCCACTTACTGGTTTAAGGAGAGAAACGCCAGTTCCTCAGGAGCGGAATGCAGATCCTTCATGTCATTGGTTGCTAAGCCCAGATGAATTGGATCGGGAGATATTGATCGACAAGGTTACCATTTATGTTGCTACAGGGGATGGTCTAAGCATGCAGACTGCAAGCTTGCTACGGATGAAGAAGACCCCGCAATCCCACTCGCCGGGATGTAGCAATTTGTTTGACTTTATTGTGAAATCAGTTTCTTCATATACCAGTTGTGTTGCCTGCGATCTTTAGCTATACAACTGGAGGTGAAATAAGTACAACAGTACAGACATGGCATCGGGTAAAAACATATCTGTTTGCTTCTGACATTTGCATTTGTTTTGCACTGTATATGATGACTTTGCTTGTCGGATTTAACATGTGTTCTCATTGCTAAGAAGCGCCAATGATGCTATGTGCTTTGTTAAGTTCTCTATGTGTTAGTTACTCTATCCTATATATTCTCAAATCTAGCATAAGGTTTTATTGTTTTTTGATATAACATGGTGAGGAATGTTTGTTTCCCAACATATACTGTTTTAAAGATGGCTACATACTACTTCAAGGGGACTGCTATATCGCACCTAATATATAAGTAGAGCCAGGTAGTGATTGGTGCTCCCTTCATGGCTCCTTGCATAGATAGAAAATTGAATTTGTGCGGACTCTCATTTGCATTAATGGATCCTCATATAAACAGGACTGTATCTAAGACTTGATCAATGCTTAATAAAAGCTGCACTTTCTATGTTATCACTTAATATTTTTCATGTTAAGCAACCTAATTATGAACAGCAACTGTTTTGTGTGAGCCGTGTATTTGTGTTTTAGAGGTTTCTCTCATATTTGCTGTTTTATATATTCTTTAATTATTAAGGGTTGTTTCGCGAGCCTGGACTGCAATCAAGATTTTTTATACATGGCTATAGAATGCTACTTTAAGAGTTACATGCTAGTTTCACAGCTATGACTCCAAAGCACAGGAGAGCTCAGAGCCAAATTTATATGTTATAGATCGTTATAGTGTGGGTTGAAGGAAGTTATTATGCAACATACCCCCTATTTTCTGTGATATACTTCCCATGGCTGACCATTTGGAGTAAAAACAGAATTTATGTTTACCTGATAAATTTCTTTCTCCAACGGTGTGTCCGGTCCACGGCGTCATCCTTACTTGTGGGATATTCTCTTCCCCAACAGGAAATGGCAAAGAGCCCAGCAAAGCTGGTCACATGATCCCTCCTAAGCTCCGCCTACCCCAGTCATTCGACCGACGTTAAGGAGGAATATTTGCATAGGAGAAACCATATGGTACCGTGGTGACTGTAGTTAAAGAAAATAAAATATCAGACCTGATTAAAAAAACCAGGGCGGGCCGTGGACCGGACACACCGTTGGAGAAAGAAATTTATCAGGTAAACATAAATTCTGTTTTCTCCAACATAGGTGTGTCCGGTCCACGGCGTCATCCTTACTTGTGGGAACCAATACCAAAGCTTTAGGACACGGATGAAGGGAGGGAGCAAATCAGGTCACCTAAATGGAAGGCACCACGGCTTGCAAAACCTTTCTCCCAAAAATAGCCTCAGAAGAAGCAAAAGTATCAAACTTGTAAAATTTGGTAAAAGTGTGCAGTGAAGACCAAGTCGCTGCCCTACATATCTGATCAACAGAAGCCTCGTTCTTGAAGGCCCATGTGGAAGCCACAGCCCTAGTGGAATGAGCTGTGATTCTTTCGGGAGGCTGCCGTCCGGCAGTCTCGTAAGCCAATCTGATGATGCTTTTAATCCAAAAAGAGAGAGAGGTAGAAGTTGCTTTTTGACCTCTCCTTTTACCTGAATAAACAACAAACAAGGAAGATGTTTGTCTAAAATCCTTTGTAGCATCTAAATAGAATTTTAGAGCGCGAACAACATCCAAATTGTGCAACAAACGTTCCTTCTTTGAAACTGGTTTTGGACACAGAGAAGGTACGATAATCTCCTGGTTAATGTTTTTGTTAGAAACAACTTTTGGAAGAAAACCAGGTTTAGTACGTAAAACCACCTTATCTGCATGGAACACCAGATAAGGAGGAGAACACTGCAGAGCAGATAATTCTGAGACTCTTCTAGCAGAAGAAATCGCAACTAAAAACAAAACTTTCCAAGATAATAACTTAATATCAACGGAATGTAAGGGTTCAAACGGAACCCCCTGAAGAACTGAAAGAACTAAATTGAGACTCCAAGGAGGAGTCAAAGGTTTGTAAACAGGCTTGATTCTAACCAGAGCCTGAACAAAGGCTTGAACATCTGGCACAGCTGCCAGCTTTTTGTGAAGTAATACCGACAAGGCAGAAATCTGTCCCTTCAGGGAACTTGCAGATAATCCTTTTTCCAATCCTTCTTGAAGGAAGGATAGAATCCTAGGAATCTTAACCTTGTCCCAAGGGAATCTTTTAGATTCACACCAACAGATATATTTTTTCCAAATTTTGTGGTAAATCTTTCTAGTCACAGGCTTTCTGGCCTGAACAAGAGTATCGATCACAGAATCTGAGAATCCTCGCTTCGATAAAATCAAGCGTTCAATCTCCAAGCAGTCAGCTGGAGTGAAACCAGATTCGGATGTTCGAACGGACCCTGAACAAGAAGGTCTCGTCTCAAGGTAGCTTCCAAGGTGGAGCCGATGACATATTCACCAGATCTGCATACCAAGTCCTGCGTGGCCACGCAGGAGCTATCAAGATCACCGACGCCCTCTCCTGCTTGATCCTGGCTATCAGCCTGGGGATGAGAGGAAATGGCGGGAACACATAAGCTAGTTTGAAGGTCCAAGGTGCTACTAGTGCATCCACTAGAGCCGCCTTGGGATCCCTGGATCTGGCCCCGTAGCAAGGAACTTTGAAGTTCTGACGAGAGGCCATCAGATCCATGTCTGGAATGCCCCACAGGTGAGTGACTTGGGCAAAGATTTCCGGATGGAGTTCCCACTCCCCCGGATGCAATGTCTGACGACTCAGAAAATCCGCTTCCCAATTTTCCACTCCTGGGATGTGGATAGCAGACAGGTGGCAGGAGTGAGACTCCGCCCAAAGAATAATTTTGGTTACTTCTTCCATCGCTAGGGAACTCCTTGTTCCCCCCTGATGGTTGATGTACGCAACAGTCGTCATGTTGTCTGATTGAAACCGTATGAACCTGGTCCTCGCAAGCTGGGGCCAGGCCTGGAGCGCATTGAATATCGCTCTCAGTTCCAGAATATTTATCGGTAGAAGAGATTCTTCCCGAGACCAAAGACCCTGAGCTTTCAGGGATCCCCAGACCGCGCCCCAGCCTATCAGACTGGCGTCGGTCGTGACAATGACCCACTCTGGTCTGTGGAACATCATCCCTTGAGACAGATTGTCCAGGGACAGCCACCAACGGAGTGAGTCTCTGGTCCTCTGATTTACTTGTATCTTCGGAGACAAGTCTGTATAGTCCCCATTCCACTGACTGAGCATGCACAGTTGTAATGGTCTTAGATGAATGCGCGCAAAAGGAACTATGTCCATCGCCGCCACCATCAACCCGATCACTTCCATGCACTGAGCTATGGAAGGAAGAGGAACGGAATGAAGTATCCGACAAGAGTCCAGAAGCTTTGTTTTTCTGGCCTCTGTTAGAAAGATCCTCATTTCTAAGGAGTCTATAATTGTTCCCAAGAAGGGAACCCTTGTTGACGGGGATAGAGAACTCTTTTCCACGTTCACTTTCCAGCCGTGAGATCTGAGAAAGGCCAGGACAATGTCCGTGTGAGCCTTTGCTTGAGGAAGGGACGACGCTTGAATCAGAATGTCGTCCAGGTAAGGTACTACTGCAATGCCCCTTGGTCTTAGCACCGCTAGAAGGGACCCTAGTACCTTTGTGAAAATCCTTGGAGCAGTGGCTAATCCGAAAGGAAGCGCCACGAACTGGTAATGTTTGTCCAGGAATGCAAACCTTAGGAACCGATGATGTTCCTTGTGGATAGGAATATGTAGATACGCATCCTTTAAATCCACCGTGGTCATAAATTGACCTTCCTGGATGGAAGGAAGGATAGTTCGAATGGTTTCCATCTTGAACGATGGAACCTTGAGAAATTTGTTTAAGATCTTGAGATCTAGGATTGGTCTGAACGTTCCCTCTTTTTTGGGAACTATGAACAGATTGGAGTAGAACCCCATCCCTTGTTCTCTTAATGGAACAGGATGAATCACTCCCATTTTTAACAGGTCTTCTACACAATGTAAGAACGCCTGTCTTTTTATGTGGTCTGAAGACAACTGCGACTTGTGGAACCTCCCCCTTGGGGGAAGTCCCTTGAATTCCAGAAGATAACCCTGGGAGACTATTTCTAGCGCCCAAGGATCCAGAACATCTCTTGCCCAAGCCTGAGCGAAGAGAGAGAGTCTGCCCCCCACCAGATCCGGTCCCGGATCGGGGGCCAATATTTCATGCTGTCTTGGTAGCAGTGGCAGGTTTCTTGGCCTGCTTTCCCTTGTTCCAGCCTTGCATTGGTCTCCAAGCTGGCTTGGCCTGAGAAGTATTACCCTCTTGCTTAGAGGACGTAGCACCTTGGGCTGGTCCGTTTTTACGAAAGGGACGAAAATTAGGTCTATTTTTTGCCTTGAAGGGCCGATCCTGAGGAAGGGCGTGGCCCTTACCCCCAGTGATATCAGAGATAATCTCTTTCAAGTCAGGACCAAACAGCGTTTTCCCCTTGAAAGGAATGTTTAGTAGCTTGTTCTTGGAAGACGCATCAGCCGACCAAGATTTCAACCAAAGCGCTCTGCGCGCCACAATAGCAAACCCAGAGTTCTTAGCCGCTAACTTAGCCAATTGCAAAGAGGCGTCTAGAGTGAAAGAATTAGCCAATTTGAGAGCATTGATTCTGTCCATAATCTCCTCATAAGGAGGAGAGTCACTATCGAGCACCTTAAGCAGTTCATCAAACCAGAAATATGCGGCTGTAGTGACAGGGACAATGCATGAAATGGGTTGTAGAAGGTAACCCTGCTGAACAAACATCTTTTTAAGCAAACCTTCTAATTTTTTATCCATAGGATCTTTGAAAGCACAACTATCCTCTATGGGAATAGTGGTGCGTTTGTTTAAAGTAGAAACCGCTCCCTCGACCTTTGGGACTGACTGCCATAAGTCCTTTCTGGGGTCGACCATAGGAAACAATTTTTTAAATATGGGGGGAGGGACGAAAGGAATACCGGGCCTTTCCCATTCTTTATTAACAATGTCCGCCACCCGCTTGGGTATAGGAAAAGCTTCTGGGAGCCCCGGCACCTCTAGGAACTTGTCCATTTTACATAGTTTCTCTGGGATGACTAAATTTTCACAATCATCCAGAGTGGATAATACCTCCTTAAGCAAAATGCGGAGATGTTCCAATTTAAATTTAAATGTAATCACATCAGATTCAGCCTGCTGAGAAATGTTCCCTAAATCAGTAATTTCTCCCTCAGACAAAACCTCCCTGGCCCCCTCAGATTGGGTTAGGGGCCCTTCAGAGATATTAATATCAGCGTCGTCATGCTCTTCAGTAACTAAAACAGAGCAGCCACGCTTACGCTGACAAGGGTTCATTTTGGCTAAAATGTTTTTGACAGAATTATCCATTACAGCCGTTAATTGTTGCATAGTAAGGAGTATTGGCGCGCTAGATGTACTAGGGGCCTCCTGAGTGGGCAAGACTCGTGTAGACGAAGGAGGGAATGATGCAGTACCATGCTTACTCCCCTCACTTGAGGAATCATCTTGGGCATCATTGTCATTATCACATAAATCACATTTATTTAAATGAATAGGAATTCTGGCTTCCCCACATTCAGAACACAGTCTATCTGGTAGTTCAGACATGTTAAACAGGCATAAACTTGATCAGAAAGTACAAAAAACGTTTTAAAATAAAACCGTTACTGTCACTTTAAATTTTAAACTGAACACACTTTATTACTGCAATTGCGAAAAAACATGAAGGAATTGTTCAAAATTCACCAAATTTTCACCACAGCGTCTTAAAGCCTTGAAAATATTGCACACCAATTTTGGAAGCTTTAACCCTTAAAATAACGGAACCGGAGCCGTTTTGAACTTTAACCCCTTTACAGTCCCTGGTATCTGCTTTGCTGAGACCCAACCAAACCCAAAGGGGAATACGATACCAAATGACGCCTTCAGAAGTCTTTTATAAGTATCAGAGCTCCTCTCACATGCGACTGCATGCCATGCCTCTCAAAAACAAGTGCGCAACACCGGCGCGAAAATGAGACTCTGCCTATGCTTTGGGAAAGCCCCTAAAGAATAAGGTGTCTAAAACAGTGCCTGCCGATATTATTAAATCAAAATACCCAGAATAAATGATTCCTCAAGGCTAAATAAGTGTTAATATCAATCGATTTAGCCCAAAAAAAAGTCTACAGTTTAAATAAGCCCTTGTGAAGCCCTTATTTACAATCGTAATAAACATGGCTTACCGGATCCCATAGGGAAAATGACAGCTTCCAGCATTACATCGTCTTGTTAGAATGTGTCATACCTCAAGCAGCAAGAGACTGCAAACTGTTCCCCCAACTGAAGTTAATAGCTCTCAACAGTCCTGTGTGGAACAGCCATGGATTTTAGTTACGGTTGCTAAAATCATTTTCCTCATACAAACAGAATTCTTCATCTCTTTTCTGTTTCTGAGTAAATAGTACGTACCAGCACTATTTGAAAATAACAAACTCTTGATTGAATAATGAAAAACTACAGTTAAACACTAAAAAACTCTAAGCCATCTCCGTGGAGATGTTGCCTGTACAACGGCAAAGAGAATGACTGGGGTAGGCGGAGCTTAGGAGGGATCATGTGACCAGCTTTGCTGGGCTCTTTGCCATTTCCTGTTGGGGAAGAGAATATCCCACAAGTAAGGATGACGCCGTGGACCGGACACACCTATGTTGGAGAAATAGAACACCATGCTCTCAGTGGCCGGGACAGCGTGGCTAAGTTTTTTGTTTAGAGCTACTGGTCAAAATCTGTGATTAGGGGAACTATGGTTGTATCTTTATTCCACTTACATATCTATATACACTCATATCTATAACACAAATTAAGCTTAGTCTGTTTATTGAAATATACTTATAGATTCTAGTGCAGTTTTTAGTCATTTAGTGTTAGCTATATGTGAATTCACAATCTGTTTCCAATTTTTAATTACAAATGCTACAGTCTCAACCACACTACTATAGCAGGATTACCGTTCTATATAAACATGATGTTTCTGATAATCACAGCATAGGGTTACCTATAATATATGAGTTTTTGAACATTACCAGCATGTGGAATTTTGTTGCAATACTTTACTTTACTTATACTAGTTGATATGTTAGTTTATATAGCTGATAGGGCTGAACTTTAGTCCTTAAAGGGACAGTCTACACCAGAATTTTTATTGTTTTAAAAGATAGATAATCCCTTTATTACCCATTCCCAGTTTTGCGTAACCAACACAGTTATAATAATATACTTTTAACCTCTGTGATTATCTTGTATCTAAGCCTCTGCAAACTGCCCTTTTATTTCAGTTCTTTTGACAGACTTGCAGTCTAGCAAATCAGTGCCTGCTCCCAGATAACTTCACGTGCACAAGCACAGTGTTATCTATATGAAATACGTGAACTAACACCCTCTAGTGGTGAAAAACTGTTAAAATGCATTCTGAAAAGAGGTGGCCTTCAAGGTCTAAGAAATTAGCATATGAACCTCCTAGGTTAAGCTTTTAACTAAGAATACCAAGAGAACAAAGCAAAATTAGTGATAAAAGTAAATTGGAAAATTGTTTAAAATTACATGCTCTATCTGAATCATGAAAGTTTATTTTGGCCTAGACTGTCCCTTTAACTACTACAGGTCTTAATATATTTAATGTGGGGCATCTGCAAATATACAAAAAAGCTCACAAGGATAATTTGCTAAGTTTAGCTATTGTATCTGACTATTGTGACCTTATCTTAATAATCTATATACTCACCCATTGTACGAGAGTATGTTGTCAAACATGTATTGTGATCATAAGCTTTATTTCTTAAATTTGAAACGAGACCCTAGGGGATCATATACTATTGCTTTATAAGCCTTGTTTAACCTTTGTTATAAAAGATGAGTCTTGTCTTTCAACAGACGGTTATGTTCTGAACCATTCATATAAGTTAGCAAATTATACAACTTAGCTTAATGGAGCTTAATGCCCCATGTTTCTGGCGAGTCATCAGACTAGCCAGAAACAGCAGTTATGAAGCAGCAGTCACAAAGACCGCTGCTCCATAACCTGTCCGCCAGCTCTGAGCAGGCGGACAGACATCGCCGGAAATCTACTATAGGCCCATGACTTTACATAGTTGTGTTATTTTATATCATTTATACATTTGGTTACATGATATGTTTGGAACATGCAATATATTGAATGTTTATATTTCTTCAGCACCTCAAGAAAAAAATTATATTAAAAAAGACAAGAAAGGTATCTCCCCTCACCCTTTCTCACTGGGTCATATTCAACACCCCTTTTCCGTCTCTGTCCAGTGGTGACAGCAATCCCAGAGGGGAGATACAACTCACATCCCTCCTCATATTAGTTTAGTGACAGCAAAGTCCTGGAGGGGTGATATATCTAACTGATTACCTTATGTGATTAAGACTTCACGTCTAGCTTTAATTTCTCCTTGCAAGGTTATATATACTTTTTGCCAACCCAGCCTCAAAAGTGTATCTTTTGCTCCGCCCCCACTCCCCTTTTCCCCCTCCCCCTCACACCTTTGAGCTTACTTCGTAAGCAAAGGAATAAAATCCTATAGAAATTTTACCTTATATTATTAAATATATTGATACACATGTACTGATATCTATAATCATAATTATACGTGGCATGCTGCTGTCTTATTACCTTGCTGTTCCATATTTTAGTTATGTCACAATCATGTATCATATTACTAAGGGTCCAAGAGCGACCCTTTATGGTTTTATTTGTTACATAACCCCTATTATATCCTCGAACCACTACATAATAGTATCTGAGGTCCAAGAGTGACCGTCATCTGCTACATGAGGGGTAATTTTATCTAGTTTATTTTTTATGCTTTGTATTAGGGGTAAATGATAAGTCTACACTGCCTTACAAATGGCGACCAAATATATATAAAAAGAGGTTCGATGGAGAGTACATAGGTTGACTATTTTTCAAGGATTATGTTTGCATTTCATGATATTATGTTTTATTTATAATGTACAAACTGGTGAAATGTTGTATCACTCAGATGCTACTGTTTATACATATGCTTATGTCAATAATTGCAAAACTAATGTTTCTATACTGTATAACCTCAATAAAAACTGTTGGAAAAAAAAAAGTAACACCTAATACATTATTTTTAAAGCTTTGAAATGAAGACTTTAAATGCTAAACAGCATTATAAACCTAATTAAATAATCACACCACAGACTGTATCATCAAACTAAGTTTAATGAACAAAAACATTTTTTTACTTGCATTTTTCTGCAAACAGTTCTCTACATTGTTAGCATGTTAGATAATATTGGGTCTGTACTTATTCTATGCATTTCAATCTGGAGTGATAAATAGGCATTTAGGCACCCTCGCCTCAAGCAGCTGGACAGGAAGATAATAGGGAAGTGGCTGCTAGATCTTGTTGCTTGAAAGCTGCTCGATAGCTAAGGTCTGTTCTGTGTACACAGATTAATTTCAGTCTGCTAAGTTGCATAACTTTGCTGCAACACAAGCGGACAGCTCCACCAACTGGCTATTTTAATTAGCGCACTGCTTTTCAATGCTTTTCAATAGCAGTCACATGGTTGCTATTCTGAAATGGAGCAAATTGAACCGGTGTAAACCGAGGGCCACCTGTATAAATATTGCCTATTACCCTGTTTCCTTAAACTATATATTGATCCAGGATCTTTTAATTATGTACTAATATTTAGACAAAGATTATTCTGACAAAAATGCTTACATTTGTGGATATATTTTAGTGGGAATGATGTGATAGTATAACATATTAGGAGGTGAGGAATAGGGAAATGTCTATTCAGGCCCGATGGGAAGAGGATTTGCATATTGTATATTAGTTCTGCTTCTTTCTTCAAAAGTTTTGATTCAACATTCCCACCTCTCCAATCGGGTCTGACCATCTGAATTCCCCAAAAAATGAAGTCCTTTAAATTATTATTATGCGCTTCCCTAAAATGAGTGTACAAGTGTGTGTCTAAATTGCCCCTCTCTATGTAGGATAGGTGTTCCCGTATGCGTTCCCTTAGGGTCCTGGTGGTCTCACCTATGTATTGTCTATGGAATGAAAATTGAATAATGTAGACCTCACCCTTATCCTGACAACTGACTATTTCCTTTATTTGGTGTACGAAGCTCTTTTGACTTGACTGTACTTTTTTACACTTGCTACTGTATTTGCAGGATCTACATCCAAAGCAAGGATAGAATTCCGCCAGCTTTTTACCAGTTAAGTATACCTCTATTGTGGATCTTTTATCCATTTGTTTAAACTCACTCGGAGCTAACATGCTTTTTAGATTTTTTGCTTATTTGTAAATTATCTGCGGATAGTCTGGCATTAGGTCCCCTATTATCGGGTCTGTCTGGATTAGGTGCCAGTGTTTTCTCATTATTTTCTGTAAGAGATGATAGTCACAGTTATAGTCAGTCATTAAAGGAACCTTTATTTTTTATTTTTCATTTTCTTCTTTAGCCTTATTGTTAGTTTTTTTTTTTTGTATACCAAAATACTATTTCTCTCTTTATCATCTACTTATGTTCTTGCCTTCTTCATTATTTGAGGATCATATCCTCTCTCTGTGAATTTATTTTCTAGGATCTCTATTTGTTCCATATAATCTGATACTCTTGAACAGTTGCGTTTTATCCTTAGGCATTGGCCTTTTGGGATGTTCTCTGTCCATTTATTTAGATTATTGGCATCTACTTTTTTAAAATGTGTTTTCGTTATTATCTCTTTAGCTACTATCTCTTTGTCCAAATCCAAAAAGGTAATTTTCTCTTTACTATAAGAATGTATAAAACTTATTCCTATGTCGTTTTCATTCATTTCTGAAAGGAATTTTTCTAGATCTATAATAGTCCTTTTCCACACAAAGAATACATCATCAGTATATCTTTTGTAAAGTACGAGATTTGCACCAAGCCTATGCATGGAGATAAAATCTTCCTCCCACTTCCCTAATAATAGGTTCACATAGTTTGGTGGAAATCTCATACCCATGACAGTCCCTCTGGTCTGTAAGAAAAACTTTCCATTAAAAGAAAAATTATTTTGATTAAGGATAAATTCAATTCCTTTGAGTATGAACTCTTTTTGTTTTATGTTTAGTGTATTATCTCTGGTCATAAACATATCGATTGCTTCTATCCCCAGGGTATGTTGAATGCTAGTATATAGTGAGGAGACGTCACATGTCCCCATTATATAATTATCTTCCCAATTTAGTATATTTAGACATTGTAATATATCCGTTGTATCTTTAAGATAGGATGGTACATTTTTATGTAGTACTGTAGAAAACTGTCTATGTACTGTGATAAATTTGAGGTTATCGACCCTATGCCCGATATTATGGGCCTCCCTGGTGGATTGGTTAGATCTTTATGAATCTTCGGCAGATAGTAAAAATACCAGTGTTTTTGAGAATCTGGGGCACAGGAAATCATATTCTTTTTTTGTGTATTATTCCCTGTTTCAGTGCATCCTCTAGCAAGTTTGTAAGTCTCATTAGAAATTTCTTTGTTATCTGTTAGCTTCATTAACATATTTGGCTGTATCTAGAACAACCACTCCTCCTCCCTTATCCACCGCGTTAATTGTCAGATCTTTGCTATTTTGTAGATTTTTGATAATTTCATTCTCCTTTCTTGTCATATTTTCCATGTCGTGTATTTGTTATGTTTTATTTGTGATACATCTCTTTGTACCAGTTGTTCAAATAGTTCCAAGTTTCTATCCATCTCATTTGAGGGGTAGAACTTAGACTTTAATTTTAGATCAGTATGTTTTATCTCTGGAGTGGATGTATCTCTGTTACTGTATGTTTTAAATTGAGTCAAATTGCTTTCTATTGGATTCTTTGCAAAAAAACTTTTCAAGGTAAGTTTTCTAACATATTGACTTATATGTATGTGTGTATTGAACTTGTTTATTCTTGCTGCAGGAGCAAAGCTCAAACCTAGCTTTAATACTTTCTCTTCTTCCTTAGTGAGTGTTTTACTACTTAACCCTTAATGAACTCTTGGCTCAACCATTGGCGAGTTCCGTTATCATTTGGCGTGTGGTGTATCACTTGGGAGCTCCTGCTATATTCTGGATTCCGATATGGATATAATATCAGTCCACAGAGTGAGCTTACAAGCCCAAAATATTCAAAAGAAAAGAAAATCCTCCAGCTGTCTTTTTATTATATTAGCAGCTGGAGGGTTTTCTTTTCTTTTGAGTATCCTGGACTCTGCCTAGTGCCTCTGACGTACCAGCGGACGTGCCCTCGAGTCGGGCTGGGACAGCTGTGACGGGAGTGAGTCTGTAGAGTGGCTCTGAAGCCTCTACCTGCCTATCTGGCACCCTTAATGCCCTCCAATATTGTGAGTTTGCCCTTGTTTCTCATTACACCTCTTGTATACCTCTCAACCATTCTGCACTATAAGGCACCTCTCTTTTTGTCTTCCAGGACATTGAATATATAAAAAAAATTGCCATTTTATTTTTAAAATTGTACCATGTGCACCACTAGAAAACTTGTGGTCCTTTGTGATCACTAAGTAAAGACTGTTGAAGTGATGCCTATTCATTTTTACATCAGGCTTGTACATTTTTACATCATTTTTGTATATTTTTACATCATGCTTGGACATTTCTACAAAACGTCGCATGTAATTTTCTGTCATTCCAAAGTTCCTCACTTTTTACAGTTAATCTATGTGAATCTCATGATAATACACTGGAGAAAGAGTCTTATAAATGGATAAAAATAACAAATGTAACAGTCAATTCAAGATATTATTGAAATAGCCAGATCATATCCCATAAACAGGCACTATATAGTAAACCTGCAACTGAACTCACTATTGCAGGAATGAGTGTATGCAGCGCTTACCATCCTGCAGTCTTTTACGTTATATGTGCTATCTTCGTGGAGAGCTTTACATACAATCCGGACTAGCATTCATCTGGTGACACTTAACGGTGTATGGTCAGCATACACCGTCTGCATTTACCCAACTCCAGTAAAAATAGTGACATCACATTCACATGGGGGGACTTTCCATTCACAGGAGATCAGCCAGCTACCCAGCAGCAGGGACAGATCACTGGCCATTCAGGATACAAGAAGAGTGGAATGAACTGTCCTATAAAAAATATGAACTTTATTGTAGCAATTAAAATATAAATCCAGTAAGGAGCTCAAGGCAACTGAGAAATGTTAACTTCTCCCTATAGACTAATATAATGGAGCATGTTAAATGAAATAAATCATAATGCTTATCGCTCATGCGCTAACTTTGACTGCATTTAACAAAGTGGGCTATACCTAGGGTGACCATATTGCCGCTTTAAAAAGGGACACATATTTAAAATACATATGTTAGGGCTGTTTTCAGGGCTGTTTAAATAAATCTTTTGTAGAAGAACCCTTACATATGTATTTTTCATATGTGTCTCTTTTTAAAGCGGCAATATGGTCACCCTAGCTATACCCAACATGAATTATGCATAGTTACATTTACATTTACATTCTATTCACATAGAAGAAAATGTTCTATTTATTTTTAAATATATTTCTATATATATCTGAAAAATTATGTGTAAAATATATATCTATTTGTATATATCTATATGAATATGTACACGTATTGGTATATACAGAAATTAATATAAAAAGTAAAGTAAAAAGTATGGGCCCATTGGTACCTATATCCCAATAGTGCAACTGCACCCTAAGGATACATAGAGTGGTGTTTTCCAATAAACATTAATACCGTAATATCAAGGATTCATATAATCAATTAGCTCTATGATAAACCCACACACATTAGGGAAACATCAATAATATAATCTTGCCTGGCTGCACAGATTGTTATACACAATAGCTAGTCACATGATTACCATGAAATAACAGGTCACATGACCTGTCAGAACCAATCAGAATCAAGTCTTACTGATCATCAATACGAGTATTAATTAATCAAGGTTGAAATTTATTTAATGATCATTGGTTTGATGGTTTATGCAAAGTATTGTATTATTCCATTATTTAAAACAGCTATCATATAGTCATATCTGTAGTTAGTTAACTGCGTTTATGTTAATCTGACAACTGCATGTCATGTAAATTAAAATAGCCAATAAGCCCTTGGCATCTATTTATCAAGCCGTCAACCGCAAATACGCTGGAATTCCGCAGCGTATTTGTGGCGAGCCATGATACGCCTTAGTTATAAAAAACCCTACAGACCGGCAAAAGTAGAATTTTGTGACGCAACATACGATTCGCCGGACTCAGACCAACACAGATCGATGTTTACGTCACTACAGATGTTTCGAACGCAAGTTCGGCACAATCTGACTACTTTTGTAAGTTATCAAATATCTACAAGGTATACTTGCCACTATTTCGGCCCAGCGTACCTGGTTTTCAACCACAAAAAGAGAAAGAAAACAATGGCACTACTCGTGTTGTCCTCAAGAATAAAATGAAATCATACCCCTGTGTAAATAACAAGGGTTAATATCGGAGGGTAATAAAGGCTTGGGGTGCTGTACAAAAAGTAGAAACAGAAACTGGAAAATCGATTTTCTCATGCATAGCAGAAGAAAAAAAGTGTCTACATGAATAGCACTCCACAACACGTAAATTACTAAACAAAGGGGCTCCCAAGAAACAAAAGAAAACCCCCAGTATTTGGGGTAAAACTTAGCTTTTATTAATAAAAATTAAAAAAATAATCTGATGTATTAAAAGCACAGAGGAGTGACAAGGTAGCTTCTTTACAAGTTGGGATCCTCAGACACATAAGAATAAAACACCATTTACTATCACAGTAGTTTATTATTGGTAGTGGTTAATGGGTGGTAACGGACAAGTTGGAAAATAATCAGGGACGGCACAATATTGGTCCTGATAGCTAGCAGATATGCCCACTATGGAATAAGTTATCTGAACCTCTAGAGAGAGAGTATATGAATGACCAGTATGTGTGGTTATTAAAATGTGCACATAACTATATAATGGTAGGCAATATGGTGCTACAGTGCACTATTGCCAAATATAACTATTCACTTATAAGTATCACACAAGTAATGCTATAATAAAACTGGGATAACTAGATAATTGGAACAGAGAGTTTAGGTAGAATCCTATTTGTCTACCAGTATAGTCAATTTTGAACAGCTGAGTATTACCTGCTGTCAATTTAGTAATATTTGCCACCTATAGACAGAGTAAATAATTGTATAAAAATTAATAACACCTATATAGAATTATGATATTAAGACGCAATGTATGCGGATATGAATTATATATTTTATTTATATATTTTTTTGTTATTGAGCAGTAAGAAAAGCCGCCAAACAGTGAGGCTCCAGAGGAGTAAAGAGTCGGTCAAGAGACGTGAGATTCCTGAGAGAGACAACCGATGGACACAGAGACCGAGTTGGGGATACTCATTAAAAGACACGAACGGTCTGGAAGCAATCTGCTCACATAAGCAAAGTGGAGTTCCGATATCGAGAAGCCAAACAATCACTGAAGACAGGACCTCATCGGTACATCCAGTAAACAGAGGCTGGAAGACACGGCACTCCACCGGAATTTACTGCAAGACGGGGAAGGATTCTAAAACAGTGCACTGTTTAACCGAGAAGAGCATTCACAACATCAAAACGTATGTACATATGAAAAAAAGCTATTAGGATATTCACAGACACCACAGTAACTTTTAATTACAACCATCTAAAACGCCCGTAATTAGAAAGAAGGGGTGTAAATTATATACCTATATATACACTACGAACTGGTGAAAGAACCATAAGGTGCATAAAACCCCAATATTGCCACATTCAATAGTAACCACAGTATCAGCTTGTACTATTGAAAAGAGACTTACTAGAGAGAGGCGAAAGAACCCTAATATTGCCACATTAAGCATCTAATACGACACTCATTTTGTGTACTGAAAATACGGACATTTAAACCTGCACGACAAGCTAGTGGGCGATTTGGCCTCCCACTTAGAAAGTTATCTCTGAGGTTAATTGACATAAAAATACAGAAACAGAGATATCAGATACTATGTAACAGGATTGTGTTAAAATTTAATGTAGATTTGTTTCGAATGCCACTGCACATTTATGTTTTATCCTTGTTTTTACAGGATGATCTCATCCTAGATTGTGAAATTATAGTATTGTTCAGCAACGCAACTCTCTGAGGCCTAGATTTAGAGTTGGGCAGTAGCCGTCAAAACCAGCGTTAGAGGCTCCTAACGCTGGTTTTGGGCTACCGCCGGTATTTGGAGTCAGTCAGGAAAGGGTCTAACGCTCACTTTGCAGCCGCGACTTTTCCATACCGCAGATCCCCTTACGTCAATTGCGTATCCTATCTTTTCAATGGGATCTTTCTAACGCCGGTATTTAGAGTCGTGTCTGAAGTGAGCGTTAGAAATCTAACGACAAAACTCCAGCCGTAGAAAAAAGTCAGTAGTTAAGAGCTTTCTGGGCTAACGCCGGTTTATAAAGCTCTTAACTACTGTGCTCTAAAGTACACTAACACCCATAAACTACCTATGTACCCCTAAACCGAGGTCCCCCCACATAGCCGCCACTATATTTAAATTTTTTAACCCCTAATCTTCCGCTCCGTACACTGCCGCCAACTACGTTATCCCTATGTACCCCTAATCTGCTGCCCCTAACACCGCCAACCCCTATATTATATTTATTAACCCCTAATCTGCCGCCCCCGCTATCGCTGACCCCTGCATATTATTATTAACCCCTAATCTGCCGCTCCGTACACCACCGCCACCTACATTATAGCTATGTACCCCTAATCTGCTGCCCCTAACACCGCCAACCCCTATATTATATTTATTAACCCCTAATCTGCCCCCCTCAACGTCGCCTCCACCTGCCTACACTTATTAACCCCTAATCTGCCAAGCGGACCGCACCGCTATTATAATAAAGTTATTAACCCCTAATCCGCCTCACTCCCGCCTCAATAACCCTATAATAAATAGTATTAACCCCTAATCTGCCCTCCCTAACATCGCCGACACCTAACTTCAATTATTAACCCCTAATCTGTCGACAGAATCTCGCCGCTACTGTAATAAATGGATTAACCCCTAAAGCTAAGTCTAACCCTAACACTAACACCCCCCTAAGTTAAATATAATTTAAATCTAACGAAATAAATTAACTCTTATTAAATAAATTATTCCTATTTAAAGCTAAATACTTACCTGTAAAATAAACCCTAATATAGCTACAATATAAATTATAATTATATTATAGCTATTTTAGGATTTATATTTATTTTACAGGTAACTTTGTATTTATTTTAACCAGGTACAATAGCTATTAAATAGTTAAGAACTATTTAATAGCTAAAATAGTTAAAATAATTACAAAATTACCTGTAAAATAAATCCTAACCTAAGTTACAATTAAACCTAACACTAAACTATCAATAAATAAATTAAATTAAATACCTCCAATTACCTACAATTAAACCTAACACTACACTATCAATACATTAATTAAATACAATACCTACAAATAACTACAATTAAATAAACTAACTAAAGTACAAAAAATAAAAAAGAACTAAGTTACAAAAAATAAAAAAATATTTACAAACATTAGAAAAATATTACAACAATTTTAAACTAATTACACCTACTCTAAGGCCCCTAATAAAATAACAAAGCCCCCCAAAATAAAAAAATGCCCTACCCGGGGGCGGAGCCAACTACCTTAGCAAGCAGACGTATATTGCAAGAGCTCTGGCCCTAAAACTGGATATTAGGGGTAAAAATATAAGTTGATATGCTTTTTTTTTACGGATTGTTTGTGGAGCCCCACTAGTTTTCCTCACACAATACCCTGCTAACCACATATGGGGACTTTTATGTCACAGCCGAATCCAGCTTAAATCTTAAATACCGCAACCACGCAGACAGAACCAGCCAACGCAGATCATGGAAGATATGTGATCGTTTCAGCGGGAATAGCAGCTCGCATAATCTACAGGCTGGCTTGCTATTTGTACCACACTGACTAAACTGAATTGCTGAAACAGCCGCGGCACATATATCAGCTTCAATCCAGAACTCTCTAAAAGCAAAAATGGCGGCCCAACCAGACTACGAGAAGATAGCTCTAGGCTATATTGAGGCCTCCTACAGGCTCCTGGGAACACTTCTGCCTAAGCTCCTTACCACACCACCATACGACCCTATGCCGGCTAGCCAGGCTTTGCGGGTAAGCGGAGCTCACAATACAGATCAGGACTACATACCCGCAGTCATCTATACACATAGAGCTGGTGTGGATGCTGTATCTTTGGATCGACGGAGATCCCCCACTCCTTCTATTGCTGGGAGCCCTTCTGAGCATGGTTCTGGCTTCAGACACGGAGCAGCATTAGGAATCTACGTGAAGAGCGGCATAAAGCTGTATCACTCACATGTCACGAGCGAGGTTTTGGAAGGCCTGACCACTCACTTGGTCCAGCATTTGGAGCCCTTCCAGACGAAAGGTGATTTTGGCAGATGTTCGTTCCGGCTGGCTCAAAGATTACCTTCAGCTTTACGTTCTGGTGTGGGGTAAAGGACTTACTCCTATGGTATGTTGCGCCATGGCATTTCTCTCATCCAGACTATTATCTGCTTGGAGGGTCCATGTGTAAAAGCGGACATTCCATTTTAGCTGTGCAAATATGGCTTAACAGTGTTTTTTCTATATCTTTTTGCCAATTCTAACGAGGATCCTCATACTTCAGTTCACCCATGGACCTGGATATCTATTTGAATGACTGCTTGTTGTTAATTGAATCGGCTACTACAGTGTTGCATCTCGGCTAAGCATTACATCGTATTTCTATATAATATACTAAATGTTGAATGCTAAACTAGATAAATGTTTTAAAGTAGTGTGTGGCTGGTTGAGGGCACCTGTGTAATATTTGTGTTGCTAATATGTGTGCTATGCTATAACAAGTTTGTTTATACTGGATTATCATAGCTATCATTTCTCCTTCCCTCTATATGATAACTGATAGCAGCATGCCAGTGAAATCCTGAACCTAAGAACGATATCAATCTGGCTCCCTTAGATGCTTTAATATCTTGCTTAATAAGGTAATTGACATATGTAGTTACTTATAGAGTTCACACAGTGCCTAATTTTTATAACTGTTAGTTTTCAGGGCATGTACTCTGACATCATTTCTGTAATACACTGTTGGTTTTCTTGCATAGCCCTGATGGTTGAATTGTGATGTGGGGAAGTTCCTACATTACAGTTTTAGACATGCCAGGCAGGGTGTCATTTGTTAACATTAAAAATAAGCTACAGCACAACACAGGCTGTTATAATTCCCTTTCCCTAGGTGTTAATCATATCTGATTTTCTGGTCCTGGATGGTGGGCCCACATCCGGGAGTTAGTGTATTTATGTTCTTAGGGAGGAGTTATTCAATGGTTTAACTACTTTTATACTCACCTATTTCTCTTTTGTTCTAAACTCATATGGCCTGGTCAATGCCCTACCCTTTAGCACCAAATAGTGGTTAACTACATTGGGTGCTGTCATCGGTATTTTACTCACCCTACTTACCTACTGGAGGAGCACTATGGTTATTATACATCCAGGTTTAACAAATAGAGCACTATACTATCAGCATGACACTTCTAAAAATTAGTATTGGTATAGTTGGATGACTAGCATGTCTCACGTAGTTTAATTCACTTTGTAAAATGAGCACGGATGGGCATGTTAGACACCTACAGGAGAATTCTGATGTTGCACACGTTATCTCAACTGCAATTCCCTACAGGTACAATTATTCGGCACGCTCGTAAGATAATCAGATGTTTTATCTATTTACCATATGAAAATTACCACCTCCTATCCCCCCACCCCCCATAATAATCCTTCCTTAGTAGAAGGCCTATGTGTACACTAGCAGGTATCTTAGACATTATCGGGGTGGAAGTTACTCACTGTTATTTGTTTTAGGTTTTGTCAGGTTATAGATCTAGTGTACATATTAATATTAACACCAACTATCCAGGCGCACTAACCGCATAGTGTCTACCCTAATAATTTGTTTTATTAAATTAGATGTATTTACTGTAGATATACCTGTATTTTCCTCATATTATTCTTATTATACTGAGCATTGGGCACCACTATGTATGTACAAACGTTTTCTACACTGTTTTGTCTTTCCTGGTTTGAGGCCCCGTTACTCTTAGTATTTACATGGGGTTTCTTTCCTTGTAACTTGTCTCCACTTACAGTTGAATTTGGGAATAATACCTACTCATAAAAGACATCCATTATTCCCACACTCCTACTAGTATCCACCGGGACTTACTTAGAGGCTTAATAATTTGAATGCAGAGTTTCATTTCTCTACAGTACAGGCGTTGCCAGCGGCCGAGGCTGCGCCCTTATATTTATTAAGTCCTACCATATAAATGTTATATAATGCTTAACTGCTTTATCCATCTCTCTATAATGCTACAGTTCCATTGTTGTCATATAACTCATACAGAGTGTACCGTCCGTTCCCTCATCAACCCCAACTAAAGGTCCCATATTATTCTGGGGGCAGTCTATCATAATCAAGCTTGTCTTATACTACAGAAGTGCCATTCTAATACCATGGTATGGACTTTACCTACATTTTATAGGTCAGCAGGTCTGATCAACAATAATACTAATTAGCTAAATCTATAACCCTTAGCTATACCTTGCCTTCTTAGCAGCTCCACTTGTTCTCCTCCTCAGCATAACAACATTATCTATTGGATGCCCTACATTTTATACGCTTCCTTTGACTCCTAGTCTCTATCCAGATAATATAATAATGTGAAGTACATTCTATCATACCCACCTTATTCAAATGCCCAGCTACTCCTATGTTAATCCTCACTATTAACAATTATCCTCTAGCCATGGTTTTTAGTCTTAATTTCCATTCACATCCCAATGACCACCTCCCCCCCCCCCCATCTCATAATGTACCTCCTAGGTAAGGAGGCCTACCTATGCGGTTTTTCTAACCAGTACCGCAACCTACCCCATCTATTTTCTATGTTTTTATGTGTAGCTTTTCACTCTGCCATAAAATTGACTTTATTTCTACTACCTTGCCAAGCGAAACTGTTAAGCTTCACTTACAAATTGAGTTACAAGTTTTAAGTTTAGCATGTTCAATTTCACCACACTACTCATATATCACAAAAACTTGTTTTGCTGTATTATAAACAAAAAAATAAATAAATAAGGAAGACACATGAAGACCATTTGCTGTTTACATATTGCGAAATGTATGCCATAACTATTGTTTATACTTGACTTACTTTGAGAATTTTGAATGCATTTCATTGACAAGTCTGTGTATTATAAACATTCCTACAGATCTAGCTTATGTATAATTTTACATCTCTGTATATTCTTATGTTTATATGGCTTCGTTTTAATATGCATGTAACCTTATTACTTTTTCTTTGTCTTCAATAAAAAGATTATTAAAAAAAAAAAAAAAAATGCCCTACCCTATTCTAAATTAAAAAAGTTCAAAGCTCTTTTACCTTACCAGCCCTGAACAGGGCCCTTTGCGGGGCATGCCCCAAAGAATTCAGCTCTTTTGCCTGTAAAAAAAACACATACAATAACCCCCCCCAACATTACAACCCACCACCCACATACCCCTAATCTAACCCAAACCCCCCTTAAATAAACCTAACACTAAGCCCCTGAAGATCTTCCTACCTTATCTTCACCCTGCCAGGTTCACCGATCCGTCCTCGGAAGTCTTGATCCAAGCCTCGGAAGTGTTGATCCAAGCCCAAGCGGGGGGCTGAAGAGTGACGTCCATCCTCGGGCTGAAGTCTGGATCCAAGCGGCGACTGAAGAAATCCATCATCGGGCTGAAGTCGGAAGTCCATCATCGGGATGAAGTCTTCTATCAAGCAGCATCTTCAAACTTCTTTCTTCCGGAGCGGAGCGGAGCCATCTTGTTCCCAGCCGACGCGGATCCATCCTCTTCTAACGACGCCTACTAGCCGAATGACGGTTCCTTTAAATGACGTCATCCAAGATGGCGTCCGTCAAATTCCGATTGACTGATAGGATTCTATCAGCCAATCGGAATTAAAGTAGGAAAATTTTGAATGGCTGATGGAATCAGCCAATCAGATTCAAGTTCAATCCGATCGGCTGATCCGATCAGCCAATCAGATTGAGCTCGCATTCTATTGGCTGCTCCGATCAGCCAATAGAATGCAAGCTCAATCTGATTGGCTGATTCCATCAGCGAATCAGAGTTTTCCTACCTTAATTCCGATTGGCTGATAGAATCCTATCAGCCAATCGGAATTCGACGGACGCCATCTTGGATGACGTCATTTAAAGGAACCGTCATTCGGCTAGTAGGCATCGTTAGAAGAGGATGGATCCGCGTCGGCTGGGAACAAGATGGCTCCGCTCTGCTCTGCTCTGGAAGAAAGAAGATTGAAGATGCTGCTTGATAGAAGACTTCATCCCGATGATGGATTTCTTCAGTCGCCGCTTGGATCCAGACTTCAGCCCGAGGATGGACGTCACTCTTCAGCCCCCCACTTGGGCTTGGATCAACACTTCCGAGGCTTGGATCAAGACTTCCGAGGACCGATCGGTGAACCTGGCAGGGTGAAGATAAGGTAGGAAGATCTTCAGGGGCTTAGTGTTAGGTTTATTTAAGGGGGGTTTGGGTTAGATTAGGGGTATGTGGGTGGTGGGTTGTAATGTTGGGGGGGGGTATTGTATGTGTTTTTTTTACAGGCAAAAGAGCTGAATTCTTTGGGGCATGCCCCGCAAAGGGCCCTGTTCAGGGCTGGTAAGGTAAAAGAGCTTTGAACTTTTTTAATTTAGAATAGGGTAGGACATTTTTTTATTTTGGGGGGCTTTGTAATTTTATTAGGGGGCTTAGAGTAGGTGTAACTAGTTTAAAATTGTTGTAATATTTTTCTAATGTTTTTAAATATTTTTTTATTTTTTGTAACTTAGTTCTTTTTTATTTTTTGTACTTTAGTTAGTTTATTTAATTGTAGTTATTTGTAGGTATTGTATTTAATTAATGTATTGATAGTGTAGTGTTAGGTTTAATTGTAGGTAATTGGAGGTATTTTATTTCATTTATTTATTGATAGTTTAGTGTTAGGTTTAATTGTAACTTAGGTTAGGATTTATTTTACAGGTAATTTTGTAATTATTTTAACTATTTTAGCTATTAAATAGTTCTTAACTATTTAATAGCTATTGTACCTGGTTAAAATAAATACAAAGTTACCTGTAAAATAAAGATAAATTCTAAAATAGCTATAATATAATTATAATTTATATTGTAGCTATATATTTTTCTGATGTTTGTAAATATTTTTTTATTTTTTGTAACTTAGCTTTTTTTTATTTTTTGTACTTTAGTTAGTTTATTTCATTGTATTTATTTGTAGATATTGTATTTAATTAATTTATTGATAGTGTAGTGTTAGGTTTAATTGTAGATAATTGTAGGTATTTTATTTAATTAATTTATTGATAGTGTAGTGTTAGGTTTAATTGTAACTTAGGTTAGGATTTATTTTACAGGTAATTTTGTAATTATTTTAACTATTTTAGCTATTAAATAGTTCTTAACTATTTAATAGCTATTGTACCTGGTTAAAATAAATACAAAGTTACCTGTAAAATAAATATTAATCCTAAAATAGCTATAATATAATTATAATATATATTGTAGCTATATTAGGGTTTATTTTACAGGTAAATCTTTAGCTTTAAAGAGGAATCATTTATTTAATAAGAGTTAATTTATTTTGTTAGATTTAAATTATATTTAACTTAGGGGGGTGTTAGTGTTAGGGTTAGAGTTAGCTTTAGGGGTTAATCCATTTATTACAGTAGCGGCGAGATTCGGTCGGCAGATTAGGGGTTAATAATTGAAGTTAGGTGTCGGTGATGTTAGGGAGGGCAGATTAGGGGTTAATACTATTTATTATAGGGTTATTGAGGCGGATTATGGGTTAATAACTTTATTATAATAGTGGTGCGGTCCGCTCGGCAGATTAGGGATTAATAAGTGTAGGTAGCTGGCGGCGACGTTGTGGGGGGCAGATTAGGGGTTAATAAATATAATATAGGGGTCGGCGGTGTTAGGGGCAGCAGATTAGGGGTACATAGGGATAATGTAGGTGGGGTGGTGTACGGAGCGGCAGATTAGGGGTTAATAATAATATGCAGGTGTCAGCGATAGCGGGGGCGGCAGAATAGGGGTTAATAAGTGTAAGGTTAGGGGTGTTTAGACTCGGGGTACATGTTAGAGTGTTAGGTGCAGACGTAGGAAGTGTTTCCCCATAGAAAACAATGGGGCTGCGTTAGGAGCTGAACGCTGCTTTTTTGCAGGTGTTAGGTTTTTTTCAGCTCAAACAGCCCCATTGTTTTCTATGGGGATATCGTGCACAAGCACGTTTTTGAAGCTGGCCGCTTCCGTAAGCACCGCTGGTATCAAGAGTTGCAGTGGCGTTAAATTATGCTCTACGCTCCCTTTTTGGAGCCTAACGCACTGAAAACCCAGCCATTCTGTGAACTCTAAATACCAGCGGTATTTAAAAGGTGCGTGGGAAAAAAAGCATGCGTAGCTAACGCTCCTCTTTGGCCGCAGAACTCTAAATCTAGGCGTTAGACAGTTATATTGATACACCGGTGTTTCATTTATTTAATTTTAAATTGTAAGACATTTTCTTTTATCTATATTTTTTTTTTTTTTTTTTAAGGAAAAATTGTTTATTTCTGTTTAAAACATATATGTGTCAAAAAAAATACGATGATCATTTGCAAAACAAAGTTTAAAGGCTTAGGCCTCGTGTTAAATATAGAGTCCATACATATCTCAGATAAGTGAGTCCATAAGGAGTTCAATAGAGTTCAAACTGTAGAACCCCTTTGAAAGATGAACCAGTAAAGTTCCCAACATTGAGGGCCTTGCATTTTCACAATTTTTCCTTCTTTTTTGTAACAAAATAACCAAAGTAAACTAGTAACAATAAACATTGAACAGTTATAATTTCCATGTGTGTCCATTAATTCTTGGTCGAAGCATACATCTATCTGTGTGTTTTCATCTAAACAAATACATCTGGTATCAATGCAATATGACATTAAGGAGTATTAACATCTAAGCCTGGAATGTGAAAGTCCGTGACAACCCATAGAACACAACATCGTCTTAGGAAAGTAGAGGGATTCGTCTTGAGTAGTCTGTATGTAGTTGATTAGTGTATACAAAGGAGTCGTGGTAGGGCCCTAAGTGGGTCTAGAATCCCACAGAAACAATATCTCTGCATGAGTGTCTAATTTGTTTATTAAAAGATAGTGATATCTTTCCAACTTGAGATTGAGTTGGATCTCTTGTATCCACTGAGCTAGGGTGGGAATTGATTCTTTTTTCCACAGTCTTGGAATTAGTTGATTTGCACTGTTAATCATTATTTGTAGTAGTTTATAGTGTAGTTGTGAGTTAAGTTTGGGGTATTTGTGGAACAGGTAGATAGTCGGGTCGTGATGCATCGAAGTGCCAATGGTGTTCTGTATATATGGTATAATAGATGTCCAAAATGTTTGAATTTTAGGACAGGCCCACCAAATATGGAATAGCGTGCCCTCTTCCCTACACTGTCTCCAGCAGCGGTTAGAAGAACCAGGAAAGAGATGCTTGAGTCTCTGTGATGTGAGATATCACCTAGTTAATAATTTCATGTTGGTTTCTATAAGTTTAGCCAAATGTGCCGACCGTTTCACCGCTGTGAAAATTGAATGCCATTCTGTAATTGGGATTAAAAATGGTAAGTCTCTATTCCAAGATTTAGTAAATGTTGGTAAATCGGTTTCAATTGGTGTAGTCAATAGTTTATATGTACGAGAAATTGTGTGAAAGTTAGAAGAGGAAGAACTGCACAATATCTCAAATTGTGTTTGCTGCCTATTTAGGTGGGATTTATGTGAGGACTGAAAGTAGTGGCTAAGTTGTAGGTACCGAAACCACATACTGAAAAATCCATTGCCCAAGGATTCCATGAAATGTCTAGGTAGTAAATTACCACCTTCTGTCAATACATAGGCTGGTAACAGAAGATGAATGTCCTTGGTACCTGTGGGGGTGAAAGTGAGTCCCGGTGGAAAGTTATCATTCTGTAGTATAGGTGTCAGTGGGGAGGGTATTGAGGACAAATTAGGGTGTGTTTTAACTATCTCTATCCATGTATTAAAAGTCTCATGTATGATTGGGTTATTAAGGTATTTGGTCTTGGATCGATATATATCAGTCCAATACATAGAGCCCAATTGAGTACAACCGGAGAGTTCATGCTAAAGTTTAACGCATTGTTTATGATGATGCTCTTCAAACGAGCACCAATCTATAATTCTTGAAAGAAATATGGCGTTTCTGTATTCCCTTATGTTTGGGACCCCTAAGCCTCCCTGGGTGGTGTTTCTGTATAGGGTTGATTTGGCAATTCATGGTGGTTTGGCTTTCCAAATATAAGCGTTAATGATTGATTGGAGTTTTGGGATCATGGATTTTGGGAGGGGGATGGGTACGGTCTGTAAAATATATAAAATCTTAGGGAGTAATGTCATTTTAGCTGCTCCTATTCTACCCGACCAGGATATAGATTTTATGGGACCAAGTCTCAGTGTTTGAGAGTATATGTGATGTTAGTGGGTCATAGTTGAGTTTGATTAACTCTTCTTGAGTTGGGGATAGATATATGCCTAAGTATTTAAAGGATTGAGCATTGAATGTAAATGGGGCAATATATTGGAGGTGTATTAAGTCTGTCTGAGTGACGTGAACTGGTAGAATGACTGACTTCTCATAATTTATAGAAAAATTAGACAAGTCTCCATAGTCCTTGAGAATTGAGTGAGCTGCCTTGAGGGATCTTACAGGATTTGTGAGTGTCATAAGGAGGTTGTCTGCAAATAGGGCAAGTTTGTACTCTGAAGTTTTGATTTTAATACCTTCCACTAAATTTGAGGAGCGTAAAATAGCACCCAGAACTTCCATAGACAAAACAAATAGTAAGGGAGAAAGAGGGCAACCTTGACAGGTACCATTTCGGATTGGGAAGGGATCTGACAAGAGGCCATTGACCTTGATTTTGGCTGTAGGGACAGTATATAGTGCAGTAATTATAGATATAAAATCTTTTGGTAAGCCAAATTTGTGTAAGGTGCATGTCAAAAACGTCCAATCCAACCGATAAAACGCCTTTTCGGCATCTGTAGAGATAAAAAGGGTTGAAATATTCTGTCTATATGAATATTGAAGTAAGTGTAATGCCTTAACTGTATTCTTTTATCTATATTTTGATGGAATTTAAACTTTTTAGGTATATACCGAATATTGTGTTCTAAATTGTATTTTTTATACTTCTGCAGCACAGAGTCACTTTTTAACCTACACGTGTGTTTCAGCATTATAGGCATGACCTCTTAGTAGGTAATTTATCCTCTTATTAGAAATAATTATTTTTATATACATATAGACACCACTAAGTAGAACCGGCATTAATTTGCGCCACCTTACACACATTCATCTTACATTCAAACCTTTTGGGAAAGTTTTAAAGGTGAGCAGTGTTTCACACTAATTAGGTTAGTTATTCAATTTCACACATTTTGATTCCTATGGGAATGAATACACCTAACACCCTAACATGTATCTAAACACCCCTAATCTGCCCCCCCCACACCGCCGCCACCTACTTTATACTTATTAACCCCTAATCTGATGTCCCTACACAGCCGCCACCTAAATAAAAGTTATTAACCCCTATGCCGCCGCTCCCGGACATCGCCGCAACTACATAAACTTAACCTCTAAACCGCTGCTCCCAGAGCCCACCGCCACCTACATTATACTTATTAACCCCTAATCTTCTGCCCCCTACACCGCCGCCACCTAGATTATATTTATTAACCCCTAATCTGCCCCCCTACACCGCCACCACCTACCTACATTTATTAACCCCTAATCTGCCGCCTCCAACGTCGCCGACACTATATTAAATTTATTAACCACTAAACCTAAGTCTAACCCTAACACCCCCTAACTTAAATTTAATTTAAATATATCTAAATAAATATTACTATCATTAACTAAATAATTCCTATTTAAAACTAAATACTTACCTATAAAATAAACCCTAAGCTAGCTACAATATAACTAATAGTTACATTGTACCTAGCTTAGGGTTTATTTTTATTTTACAGGCAACTTTGTATTTATTTTAACTAGGTAGAATAGTTATTAAATAGTTATTAACTATTTAATAACTTCCTAGTTAAAATAAAGAAAAATATACCTGTAAAATAAAACCTAACCTACGTTACAATTACACCTAACACTTCACTATAATTAAATTAATTCCCTAAACTAAATACAATTAAATACAATTAAAAAAAAATTATCTAAAGTACAAAATAACCCCCACTAAATTAAAGAAAATAATAAAATAATTACAAGATTTTTAAACTAATTACACCTAATCTAATCCCCCTAACACAATAAAAAAAGCCCCCCAAAATAGAAAAAAGCCCTACCCTACACTAAATTACAAATAGCCCTTAAAAGGGCCTTTTGCGGGGCATTGCCCCAAAGAAATCAGCTCTTTTACCTGTAAAAAGAAAATTACAACCCCCCCAACATTAAAACCCACCACCCAGACATCACTAACCCCTTGAAGATCACCCTGCCTTGAGAAGTCTTCACCCAACTGGGCCGAAGTCCTCCACGAAGCCGGCAGAAGTGGTCCTCCAGACGGGCAGAAGTGGTCCTCCAGACAGGCAGAAGTCTTCATCCAGGCGGCATCTTCTATCTTCATCCATCTGGCGCAGAGCAGCTCCATCTTCAAGACATCCGACGTGGAGCATCCTCTTCTTTCAACGTCTTCTTGCTGAATGAATGTTCCTTTAAATTATGTCATCCAAGATGGCGTCCCTTGAATTCCAATTGGCTGATAGAATTCTATCAGCCAATCGGAATTAAGGTAGGAAAAATCCTATTGGCTGATGCAATCAGCCAATAGGATTGAACTCGCATTCTATTTGCAGTTCCAATCAGCCAATAGAATGCAAGCTCAATCCAATAGGATTTTTCCTACCTTAATTCCGATTGGCTGATAGAATTCAGCCAATCGGAATTCAAGGGACGCCATCTTGGATGACGTCATTTAAAGGGACAGTCAAGTCCAAAAAAACCTTTCATTTTTCAAATAGGGGATGTAATTTTAAACAACTTTCCAATTTACTTTTATCAAAATTTTGCTTTGTTCTCTTGGTATTCTAGTTGAAAGCAAACATAGGAAGACACATATGATAATTTCTAAGCCCTTGAAGGCTGCCTCTATTTTATTTACTTTTCACAGCAGGGAGAGCAAGCTCATGTAGGCCATATAGATAGCATTGTGATCATGCCCGTGGCTAGTGGCTAGTGGCTAGTGGCAGACACTGCACTAATTGGCTAAAATGCAAGTCAATAGATAATAACTAAAAGTCATGTGATTAGGGGCGGTCAAAAGATGCTTAGATACAAGTTAGTCACAGAGGTAAAAAGTGTATTAATATAACAGTGTTGGTTTTGCAAAACTGGGGAATGGGTAATAAAGGGATTATCTATCTTTTTAAACAACAAAAATTCTGGTGTTGACTGTCCCTTTAAAGGAACATTCATTCAGCAAGAAGACATCGAAAGAAGAGGATGCTCTGCGTCGGATGTCTTGAAGATGGAGCTGCTCCGTGCCGGATGGATGAAGATAGAAGATGCCGCCTGGATGAAGACTTCTGCCCGTCAGGAGGACCACTTCTGCCCGTCTGGAGGACCACTTCTGCTGGCTTTGTGGAGGACTTCGGCCCAGTTGGGTGAAGACTTCTCAAGGTAGCGTGATCTTCAAGGGGTTAGTGTTAGGTTTTTTTAAGGGGGGATTGGGTGGGTTTTAGAGTAGGGTTGGTTGTGTGGGTGGTGGGTTTTAATGTTGGGGGGGTTGTAATTTTCTTTTTATAGGTAAAAGAGCTGATTACTTTGGGGCAATGCCCTGCAAAAGGCCCTTTTAAGGGCTATTTGTAATTCAGTGTATGGTAGTGCTGTTTTTTATTTTGGGGGGGCTTTTTTATTTTGTTAGGGGATAAGATTAGGTTTAATTAGTTTAAAAATCTTGTAATTATTTTATTATTTTCTGTAATTTAGTGTTTGTTTTTTTGTACGTTAGATAAAATAAATTTAATTGTATTTAATTGTATTTAGTTTAGGGAATTAATTTAATTGTAGTGTAGTGTTAGGTGTAATTGTAACGTAGGTTAGGTTTTATTTTACAGGTATATTTGTCTTTATTTTAACTAGGAAGTTATTAAATAGTTAATAACTATTTAATAACTATTCTACCTAGTTAAAATAAATACAAAGTTGCCTGTAAAATAAAAATAAACCCTAAGCTAGCTACAATGTAACTATTAGTTATATTGTAGCTAGCTTAGGGTTTATTTTATAGGTAAGTATTTAGTTTTAAATTTTTTAGTTAATGATAGTAATATTTATTTAGATATATTTAAATTATATTTAAGTTAGGGGGTGTTAGGGTTAGACTTAGGTTTAGTGGTTAATAAATTTAATATAGTGTCGGCGACGTTAGGGGCAGCAGATTAGGGGTTAATAAATGTAAGTAGGTGGCGGCGGTGTGGGGGGGCAGATTAGGGGTTAAAAAATATAATATAGGTGGCAGTGGTGTAGGGGGCGGCAGATTAGGGGATAATAAGTATAACGTAGGTAGCGGTGGGCTCCAGGAGCGGCGTTTTAGGGGTTAATAATTGTATTTAGTTGCGGCGGGTTACGGGAGCAGCGGTTTAGGGGTTAATAATTGTATTTAGTTGCGGTGGGGTCTGGGAGCAGCGGTTTAGGGGTTAATACATTTATTAGAGTTGCAGTTGGCTCCGGGAGCGGCGGTTTAGTGGTTAAACACTTTTTTAGAGTTTCGGTGGGCTCCGGGAGTGGCGGTATAGGGGGTAAACAGTATAGAATAGTGTGGGTGTTTAGTGACAGGGTACCAAGAAAGCTGTAAAAAAGCCGAAGAGCAGCAAGAGACAGCTTTTTTGATAATTATGGAGAACATATTCAGGTCCGCGGCAGCGATGTTAGGCGATCTTAGGCAAGCGTATTGGTGCCAGAGAATGCAAGAAAGTCGATGCTTTGATAAATAGATGCCCTTGTGTTTTTTACTCTAAATAATAAAACAAGTTTTATTTTTATTTTTCAAATTATACTGTTACAATATTGTATCGCATCTGTCTGTTTTTGCCACAACAAGATTGTAAGCTCAGGTGTAACTTTATCTGTTAATGTAATTCTCATGGGATATTCCACTATCAGACCGAACTCGGACAGTAGTCTTCTTATCCCGGTGTTGAGCCGGAATGATAGAGAAAATCCCAGAGCAGAGAAAGTTCGCAAGATGAGGTAAATGGCACTCACCACAGGCAGGATGGTCTTCAGTGACAACAGGCAGGGAATCAGAGAAAGGCAGTCCAGGGGTAAACCACGAGAAGGGTCAGGCAGGCAGGATCTGGCAACAGCAAAGCAGTCCAAAAGTAAACCACTAGAATGGTCAGGCAGGCAGGGTTTGGCGATGGTAAAGCAGTACAAGGGTAAACCACTAGAATGGTCAAGCGGGCAGGGTTTGGCAACAGATAGGCAATCCAGAACAATAGGGGTTAATCAAGCAGAGTTCAGGAGCAGTATAACAATCCAGCAATTTAGGGGTTAACAGGCAGAGTAGTCAGACAGGCAGAGTTCAGCAGCAGTATATCAATCCAGAAATTTAGGGGTTAACAGGCAGAGTAATCAGAGAGGCAGAGTTCAGCAGCAGTATATCAATAAGGCAATCAGAGAAGTAACAATCTATCACACCCAGGAGTACACAAAGTAACACCTATACTTGGACAGTGATAGATTGTTTTTGAGAAGCTTACATAAGCGCAGGATTCGAGCCACAGGCGTCCGACCAGCATCAGTGAGAGACAGGAGCGTGCAGGGATAATGTCAGCGCTGCACGCATCCGAACCCGACACAACCCCTGGCAACGAGCAGGGAAGGAGATGCCGCACCCCTAGCAACGGCTAAAGCAGTGCTGCGTGACACTCCCTTCTTTCACTCCTTTCTTTCCCTCACCATTTTTTTCTCCTCTCTCTCCCTCCCTTATTGCTTTCATTTCCCTCCCTTTTTTCCACTCCCCTTCTTTTCTCTCCCTTCTCAACCCACCTGTATGCAATTGTTTTGCTAGCCCATTTTCTTTTAAATTGTTAATAAAAAACAAACAAAACAAAAACATTTTACACAATGACCCAAAAAAGTATTAAGTGGGGAAAAAAAGGCCTAAAACCTTTGAGGTAGGGCAGCAGAATTTTGAGTGCCTAGGGCAGCACAAAACATAAATGCGGCACTGTCTGTTATATATATCCAAGATAGTAACTTGGATCTGAAAATTCCTTACTAGGTATAGCATGTTAGTTGGAGGTAGATGACAACTGTCATATTGTAAAATAAAATTAGTTGCTGTATATTTATAAAATAAATCTGTAGTTAGTGTTCCTTAATTATCCTCCATGGTATTAATATATATATATATAGTCCAGTGTAAGAGAGTTTTTTACTGAGCCAAAAGGTACGGAACTGTTGTATAAAGTTCTCACTTGTGTAGTGGTAGAAATAAGCAAACAAATCTACCCAATGATATCCACATGATATCCACAGATAGCAGTGTCCCAAAAGGATTTATAGAATGGCAGTCTCTCCCAAACAATCGAATAGCATCAAATATAACGATTCCTGTGTCATACAGCTTAAAGCATTAAAGTGCACACACTCGGTAGGAATTGCAAGTAAATGCGAGCAACCCGGTGCTCCAGCAACAACAGCCATGCATTCCTTACCGCTCCGTAGCGTGTCCGAGCCGCGGGGTCAATTTCTCATACCTCTGAAAGCTTGCTCAGGTATCCGCTGTATGCACACGTCATGTGCTCCGCTCACCAGTTGAAGTGGGAGTGAGAGAGGAGGGAGAGAAGGGGGCGTGTCCAGGCAGCCCCGACGCAGACAACAAACAGCCGTGATATGCGCCCAACCTGTTACTGCTTCTGAATGTGAATATGTGAGAAAGTCACCATGCTCCCATTCTGCCCCTGGATTTTCAGGCAATGTAGAACAAATGAAGAAAACGGACAATCCAGGGCAAGTTAAAAACAATATCTTTTATTCACCAACGATAAAAATGTTCCAGGAGGGTCCATATACAGGTTAGCAAGGCAGCACAGGCAAACTGAAAGCTAACATGTTTCTGCTATACAGTCATAATCATAGATAATTCAGTATACCTGTGATGCCCTTTTAAAAGCAAAACAAGAAAGTAATTGGTCAATCAATACAACCAATGCCTGTGAAGTCTAGCCACCACCTTTAGGATTAACCCTTAATGCAGAATCAGTCTCATTCAACAATTCTAAGTATTAAGATTGGATATAGAGAGTCCAAAAGAGATAGTATTAAAGTATTATGTAACATAATACACTTAAATAAACATATAAAAGTAATAAATACATACATGATAAAGTGTATCAAATATATATAAGCAAAATAGTACAAACAATCAATTGCTCATCATGTTTATCATAAAACTTTCCACAGTTTATGTTGCAAATACCCTAAGAAGGAGAGAAATATACACACTAATTTAAACGGTGCAAAATGTTTTGCAAATACCCTAAGAAGGGGAGAAATATACACACTAATGCAAACAATGTAAAAAATATATAAGGCAACCAAATGCCGGTACAAAAGTGTATAGCGTCAACAAAAATAGAGACCACCTGTTTGCTGTCTAATTCAAATACACACATATATATATATATATATATATATATATATATATATATATATATCTCAAATGGCAGCAAACGTGCTGGCACTCAATTCAATATCAAGAAATGTTTCTCTATAATTTGTGACAATACACACCATATTAAAGATGGCGTGAATCAATAGAGAATTACATACTTATCACTACATGCAACAAAACTTGTTAAAAATGTTGTGTCACAAATATAGGCCTAGATTTGGAGTTTGGCGTTAGCCGTGAAAACCAGCGTTAGAGGCTCCTAACGCTGGTTTTAGGCTACCTCCGGTATTTGGAGTCACTCAAAATAGGGTCTAACGCTCACTTTTCAGCCGCGACTTTTCCATACCGCAGATCCCCTTACGTAAATTGCGTATCCTATCTTTTCAATGGGATCTTTCTAACTCCTGTATTTAGAGTCGTGTCTGAAGTGAGCGTTAGACATCTAACGACAAAACTCCAGCCGCAGGAAAAAAGTCAGTAGTTAAGAGGTTTCTGGGCTAACGCCGGTTTATAAAGCTCTTAACTACTGTGCTCTAAAGTACACTAACACCCATAAACTACCTATGTACCCCTAAACCGAGGTCCCCCCACATCGCCGCCACTCGATTAAATTTTTTTAACCCCTAATCTGCCGACCGCCACCTACGTTATACTTAAGTACCCCTAATCTGCTGCCCCTAACACCGCCAACCCCTGTATTATATTTATTAACCCCTAACCTGCCCCCCACAACGTCGCTTCTACCTACCTACACTTATTAACCCCTAATCTGCCGACCGCAAAGCGCCGCCACCTACGTTATCCTTATGTACCCCTAATCTGCTGCCCCTAACACCGCCGACCCCTATATTATATTTATTAACCCCTAATCTGCCCCCCACAACGTCGCAGCCAGCTACCTACAATAATTAACCCCTAATCTGCCGACCGCAAAGCGCCGCCACCTACGTTATCCTTATGTACCCCTAATCTGCTGCCACTAACACCGCCGACCCCTATATTATATTTATTAACCCCTAATCTGCCCCCCTCAACGTCGCCTCCACCTGCCTACACTTATTAACCCCTAATCTGCCGACCGGAGATCACCGCTATTCTAATAAATGTATTAACCCCTAAAGCTAAGTCTAACCCTAACACTAACACCCCCCCCCTTAATTAAATATAATTTTAATCTAACGAAATTAATTCTCTTATTAAATAAATTATTCCTATTTAAAGCTAAATACTTACCTGTAAAATAAATCCTAATATAGCTACAATATAAATTATAATTATATTATAGCTATTTTTGGATTAATATTTATTTGACAGGCAACTACCTAGTTAAAATAATTACAAAATTACCTGTAAAATAAATCCTAACCTAAGTTACAATTAAACCTAACACTATACTATCATTAAATTAATTAAATAAAATACCTACAATTACCTACAATTAAACCTAACACTACACTATCAATAAATAAATTAAATACAATTCCTACAAATAACTACAATGAAATAAACTAACTAAAGTACAAAAAATAAAAAAGAACTAAGTTACAAAAAATAAAAAAATATTTACAAACATAAGAAAAATATTACAACAATTTTAAACTAATTACACCTACTCTAAGCCCCCTAATAAAATAACAAAGACCCCCAAAATAAAAAAATCCCTACCCTATTCTAAATTACTAAAGTTCAAAGCTCTTTTACCTTACCAGCCCTGAACAGGGCCCTTTGCGGGGCATGCCCCAAGAAGTTCAGCTCTTTTGCCTGTAAAAAAAAAAACATACAATACCCCCCCCCCAACATTACAACCCACCACCCACATACCCCTAATCTAACCCAAACCCCCCTTAAATAAACCTAACACTAAGCCCCTGAAGATCTTCCTACCTTATCTTCACCATACCAGGTTCACCGATCCGTCCTGAAGAGCTCCTCCGATGTCCTGATCCAAGCCCAAGCGGGGGGCTGAAGAGGTCCATGATCCGGCTGAAGTCTTCATCCAAGCGGGAGCTGAAGAGGTCCATGATCCGGATGAAGTCTTCATCCAAGCGGGAGCTGAAGAGGTCCATGATCCGGATGAAGTCTTCTATCAACGGCATCTTCAATCTTCTTTCTTCGGGAGCCATCATCTTCCATCCGACGCGGAACATCCTCTTCTCCCGACGCCTACTAGCCGAATGACGGTTCCTTTAAGGGATGTCATCCAAGATGGCGTCCCTCGAATTCCGATTGGCTGATAGGATTCTATCAGCCAATCGGAATTAAGGTAGGAATATTCTGATTGGCTGATGGAATCAGCCAATCAGAATCAAGTTCAATCCGATTGGCTGATCCAATCAGCCAATCAGATTGAGCTTGCATTCTATTGGCTGATCGGAACAGCCAATAGAATGCGAGCTCAATCTGATTGGCTGATTGGATCAGCCAATCGGATTGAATTTGATTCTGATTGGCTGATTCCATCAGCCAATCAGAATATTCCTACCTTAATTCCGATTGGCTGATAGAATCCTATCAGCAAATCGGAATTCGAGGGACGCCATCTTGGATGACGTCCCTTAAAGGAACCGTCATTCGGCTAGTAGGCGTCGGGAGAAGAGGATGTTCCGCGTCGGATGGAAGATGATGGCTCCCGAAGAAAGAAGATTGAAGATGCCGTTGATAGAAGACTTCATCCGGATCATGGACCTCTTCAGCTCCCGCTTGGATGAAGACTTTAACCTGAATCATGGACCTCTTCAGCCCCCCGCTTGGGCTTGGATCAGGACATCGGAGGAGCTCTTCAGGACGGATCGGTGAACCTGGTATGGTGAAGATAAGGTAGGAAGATCTTCAGGGGCTTAGTGTTAGGTTTATTTAAGGGGGGTTTGGGTTAGATTAGGGGTATGTGGGTGGTGGGTTGTAATGTTGGGGGGGTATTGTATGTTTTTTTTTTTTACAGGCAAAAGAGCTGAACTTCTCGGGGCATGCCCCGCAAAGGGCCCTGTTCAGGGCTGGTAAGGTAAAAGAGCTTTGAACTTTAGTAATTTAGAATAGGGTAGGGCATTTTTTATTTTGGGAGTCTTTGTTATTTTATTTGGGGGCTTAGAGTAGGTGTAATTAGTTTAAAATTGTTGTAATATTTTTCTTATGTTTGTAAATATTTTTTTATTTTTTGTAACTTAGTTCTTTTTTATTTTTTGTACTTTAGTTAGTTTATTTCATTGTAGTTATTTGTAGGAATTGTATTTAATTTATTTATTGATAGTGTAGTGTTAGGTTTAATTGTAGGTAATTGTAGGTATTTTATTTAATTAATTTAATGATAGTATAGTGTTAGGTTTAATTGTAACTTAGGTTAGGATTTATTTTACAGGTAATTTTGTAATTATTTTAACTAGGTAGCTATTAAATAGTTCTTAACTATTTAATAGCTATTGTACCTGGTTAAAATAATTACAAAGTTGCCTGTCAAATAAATATTAATCCTAAAATAGCTATAATATAATTATAATTTATATTGTAGCTATATTAGGATTTATTTTACATGTAAGTATTTAGCTTTAAATAGGAATAATTTATTTAATAAGAGATAATTAATTTCGTTAGATGTAAATTATATTTAACTTAGGGGGGTGTTAGTGTTAGGGTTAGACTTATCTTTAGGGGTTAATACATTTATTAGAATAGCGGTGAGCTCCAGTCGGCAGATTAGGGGTTAATAATTGAAGTTGTTATGTTAGGGAGGGCAGATTAGGGGTTAATACTATTTATTATAGGGTTAGTGAGGCGGATTAGGGGTTAATAACTTTATTATACTAGCGCTCAGGTCCGGTCGGCAGATTAGGGGTTAATAAGTGTAGGCAGGTGGAGGCGACGTTGTGGGGGGCAGATTAGGGGTTAATAAATATAATATAGGGGTCGGCGATGTTAGGGCAGCAGATTAGGGGTACATAGGGATAATGTAAGTAGCGGCGGTTTACGGAGCGGCAGATTAGGGGTTAATAATAATAATATGCAGGGGTCAGCGATAGCGGGGGCGGCAGATTAGGGGTTAATAAGTGTAAGGTTAGGGGTGTTTAGACTCGGGGTACATGTTAGGGTTTTAGGTGCAGACGTAGGAAGTGTTTCCCCATAGCAAACAATGGGGCTGCGTTAGGAGCTGAACACGGCTTTTTTGCAGGTGTTAGGTTTTTTTTCAGCTCAAACAGCCCCATTGTTTCCTATGGGGGAATCGTGCACAAGCACGTTTTTTAGGCTGGCCGCTTGCGTAAACAACTCTGGTATCGAGAGTTGAAGCTGCGTTAAAAATTCTCTACGCTCCTTTTTTGGAGCCTAACGCAGCCTTTATGTGGACTCTCAATACCAGAGTTATTTTTATGGTGCGGCCAGAAAAAAGCCGGCGTTAGCTACGCGGGTCGTTACGACCATACTCCAAATCTAGGCCAAAGAGATCATTCTTGGTTGACAGCAATAAGACCAAGTGGTCATATTAATGTAGACTACATGCATCAGACCAAGTTCCCAATTGGAACAAGGTTCTAAGACCCACTGAACTGACCGACCACCTAGTAAATATCCCAGAGATGGTAAAGTTATATTACTTGACGGCCAATATGCCCTTAAGGTTCCTGTTTTATTTACTTGTATATAGTTCAGATATATATTTCAAGTATATAATTTTCTCTCAAGTAGACAGCTCAACACAGAGTAGTCAAAAATCAACCACTAGAAACTGAGTAGAATTGAATATGGATGTATTCAAGTTTCCCATATAGAGAAACTTAGTTAAATTATTTCCAATAGTTAATTAAATCGTAATCTGAGTTTAGCCCCTTGGGTACCCTAGTTTTTAATTTAAAAACCCAAAACATTTCTCGTTTGCCCAGAATTTTATCCCTGTCACCTCCCCTGGGGGGGGGGGGGGGATTTTTTATATTCAATGGCTTGCCATCTGAAGGTGTCATTTCTTTTATGATGTACATTCTTGAAATGTTTAACAAGGGGGGTAGTAGCCTCACCCAATTTGATGGTTGACAAATGGTTCCGTATTCTGGTATTAACCTCAGTTGTCGTAAGACCTACATATTGTAGGCAACACTCGACACATGTAATGTATATGTAATTTCATCAGAGCAATTCCTCTTCACCCTGATTAGCTGCCCCTTTGCAACTGCAAAAGGGACGTGCCTCGGGTGGCAACTTCTCGCATGTAGAAGAGTATTTTTAGTTATGGGTTTTCTGTACAGATCAATGGAAATATGTCCATTGGCATTTCCTGTCAGAGTGATATCAAGAAAATTCACAGATCGCAACTGACTTTCAAATGTAAACCTAAGACCAACATTGTTGGTATTAAGTTGCTGTACAAACCCTTCAACCTCACACTGAGACCCTTGCCAAATGAAAAGCAGGTCATCAATGTAGCGCCTGTATAGCACCACATTGACCTTGTAGGTATTTTTATCTCCATAGATGTGGGACCGCTCCCACCAACACATATACAGGTTGGCAAAGGACAGGGCAAATTTTTCCCCCATAGCGGTCCCACATCTCTGGAGAAAAAAACCTGCCTTCAAACTGGAAATAGTTATAGGTCAACAGGAATCTTGTGGCTCTGAGTACAAAGCTGATAAATGTACTCGTATAATCAGAATATTCCTCCAGAAAAAATGCAATTGCACTTAAACCTTCCTCATGGGGTATAGAGGAATAGAGAGCCACGACATCCACTGTTAACCAAGAGTAACTGTCATAATTCCACTGAGTACCCTCCAAGATACCTATAACATCCTTAGTATCCCTTGTATAACTATGCAGGGACACAACGAAAGGGTGCAAAATAGCGTCCACCCACTCAGAGAGATGTTCAGAGAGTGACCCTATACCACTCACTATGGGCCGTCCCTGAACATTCTCGAGGGATTTGTGGACTTTGGGGAGATGGTGGAAAATGGGCACCACAGGGCTGCAGATTAGAAGATAGTCATAAGTAGCCCTGTCAAAGTGCCCATCCTCCAAACCATCATCCAAGAGAGATCTCAATTCCCTTAAATACATCTTTGTAGGATCATTGTCAAGATGTGTGTACTGGGCAGTATCCTCAAGTTGGCGATAAACCTCACCAACATATGCCACACGGTCCATAATGACCACAGAACCACCCTTGTCAGATGAACGTATAACAATCTCTTTCATATCCTGGAGTTCCTTCAGAGCCTTTCTTTCTCGTGTGGACAAATTCTGTTTACCAGATTTCTCCCCACATTCAGAGAGTTTAGTCAGGTCATACTCTACCCGCTTATAAAAAGTTTCGAGGATATGACCCTGACTCTGTATTGGATAAAACTCAGAGGGATTTTTGTAACCACCATAGCTATTCAAAGTCTTGGTTTGTCCCTCAGGTACATCATGTCTAGCCAAAGCTTCCAGTGTGTTAATATCACACACTTCCTGGAAGCTGAGTTTAGGCATCAGATTAGGTAATTTACTAGGAGAAATTAATTCTCTAGGGGTCAGTTGATCAGTTGGTGTGTCAAAATTGTCACCAGTGTTGCCATCGTAATGTTTCCTTAAGGTGAGTGTGCGTATTAATCTGTTAACATCTAGCATAGTTTTAAACAAGTCAAAATGACAAGAAGGAGCAAAATTAAGGCCCAGATTCAAAACTTTCAAGTGTATTTCAGATAATTCACAAGTGGACAAATTGATTACATTATTATTATTGTTCTTACTACTCATTGATACTTTGTATTCTTGTTCCCTCTTAGTTGGTATCTCTCCTGTTTCTGTCCTATCCCTGTTTTCTCCTGGGTTCTGAGAAAAACCTGATCAAAAACTCTCCTATCTTCACCTGTATTATTGATGGTCTCTATAGTATTCGTATGTGGAATACTTGTCACATATTTTGAGGCCGTATTCTTAGGTTTAACAGTATGATCACCAGTAACTGTTACACATGGAGGGCATACAATAGTTACTTGTTTATCAGATTTCTTAAGAATACTTTTAGTAATTTGACCGCTGATATTATCTTGGTCAACATTTCCTCCATCCTCACCTGAATCCACATCACTCCCTGACTTGCCTGAACACACTGATTCCCTATCTGATGAACCATTACGTCCGCCTCTACCCCTGCCTCTACTTCGATTCTTATTTTTAGTCTTACTCTTACTACCTTCCTGTTGACCCATAACTATTTCCGGTTTGAAGGCAGGTTTTTTCTCCAGAGATGTGGGACCGCTATGGGGGCAAAATTTGCCCCATCCTTTGCCAACCTGTATATGGCAAGGGTCTCAGTGTGAGGTTGAAGGGTTTGTACAGCAACTTAATACCAACAATGTTGGTCTTAGGTTTACATTTGAAAGTCAGTTGCGATCTGTGAATTTTCTTGATATCACACTGATGGGAAATTCCAATGGACATATTTCCATTGATCTGTACAGAAAACCCATAACTAAAAATACTCTTCTACATGCGAGAAGTTGCCACCTGAGGCAGGTCCCTTTTGCAGTTACAAAGGGGCAGCTAATCAGGGTGAAGAGGAATTGCTCTGATGAAATTGCATATACAGAACAGAGCAGGGCAATGAGGGACCGTCTATACCATAGAGGTTAACCTAGACATGTTATTGACAGGGCCCAATCGCAGGTGGATAGGATTGATAGGAGGCACCTGTTAGGAGAACCGGAGAGGGTTAGGACATCATCTGCACAGGTGTCGTCCAAAGTTACATTTGTAACGGATTATAGTGATGAATACCAGGATATTTGTAAAATAGTCAATAAGCACTTTTGCATGTTGGCTGCTGACGACAAACTACAGAACAGTGTAGAGAGAGGCTTGCGCTGCTCCTATAGGCGCAGTAAAACAATTGGCAATTGTGTTGCCCCTTCTGAAATTCCACCAGTGACTAGAGATCGCCCAAGTGCGTGGCTTACACATAGGGGGATGTACAGATGCGGCAGGTCTAGGTGCAGACCGTGTGAGTTTTGTATCTTTTCAGATACGTTCCGGTCATTAGTCACAGGAGAGGAGTTTAAGATCCAGTCCTACCTCAACTGTACGTCCTCCTATGTCATTTACCTCATTACATGTGTCGAGTGTTGCCTACAATATGTAGGTCTTACGACAACTGAGGTTAATACCAGAATACGGAACCATTTGTCAACCATCAAATTGGGTGAGGCTACTACCCCCCTTGTTAAACATTTCAAGAATGTACATCATAAAAGAAATGACACCTTCAGATGGCAAGCCATTGAATATATAAAATCCCCCCCCCCCCCCAGGGGAGGTGACAGGGATAAAATTCTGGGCAAACGCGAAATGTTTTGGGTTTTTAAATTAAAAACTAGGGTACCCAAGGGGCTAAACTCAGAGTACGATTTAATTAACTATTGGAAATAATGTAACTAAGTTTCTCTATATGGGAAACTTGAATACATCCATATTCAATTCTACTCAGTTTCTAGTGGTTGATTTTTGACTACTCTGTGTTGAGCTGTCTACTTGAGAGAAAATTATATACTTGAAATATATATCTGAACTATATACAAGTAAATAAAACAGGAACCTTAAGGGCATATTGGCCGTCAAGTAATATAACTTTACCATCCCTGGGATATTTACTAGATGGGCGGTCAGTTCAGTGGGTCTTAGAACCTTGTTCCAATTGGGAACTTGGTCTGATGCATGTAGTCTACATTAATATGACCACTTGGTCTTATTTCTGTCAACCAAGAATGATCTCTATAGTTGTGACACAACATGTTTAACAAGTTTTGTTGCATGTAGTGATAAGTATGTAATTCTCTATTGATTCACGCCATCTTTAATATGGTGTGTATTGTCACAAATTATAGAGAAACATTTCTTGATATTGAATTGAGTGCCAAAAAGTTTGCTGCCATTTGAGATATATATATATATATATATATATATATATATATGTATTTGAATTAGACAGCAAACAGGTGGTCTCTATTTTTGTTGACGCTGTACACTTTTGTACCGGCATTTGGTTGCCTTATATATATATATATATATTTTTTACATCGTTTGCATTAGTGTGTATATTTCTCTCCTTCTTAGGGTATTTGCAAAACATTTTGCACCGTTTAAATTAGTGTGTATATTTCTCTCCTTCTTAGGGTATTTGCAACATAAACTGTGGAAAGTTTTATGATAAACATGATGAGCAATTGATTGTTTGTACTATTTTGCTTATATATATTTGATACACTTTATCATGTATGTATTTATTACTTTTATATGTTTATTTAAGTGTATTATGTTACATAATACTTTAATACTATCTCTTTTGGACTCTCTATATCCAATCTTAATACTTAGAATTGTTGAATGAGACTGATTCTGCATTAAGGGTTAATCCTAAAGGTGGTGGCTAGGCTTCACAGGCATTGGTTGTATTGATTGACCAATTACTTTCTTGTTTTGCTTTTAAAAGGGCATCACAGGTATACTGAATTAGCTATGATTACGGCTGTTTAGCCGAAACATGTTAGCTTTCAGTTTGCCTGTGTTGCCTTGCTAACCTGTATATGGACCCTCCTGGAACCTTTTTATCGTTGGTGAATAAAAGATATCGTTTTTAACTTGCCCTGGATTGTCCGTTTATATATATGTGTGTGTGTGTGTATATATATATATATGATAGCCCTTTTTAGTGTGACACCTTGTCATATACTATATACTTTGAACCCTTATAAATAAACATATTTTGTGTAATATTTACATGGATCATTTTTATTAGATAATGTATATATGACATTTTTTTAGCCCTAATCTTTTATCCGAGGTCTTCAGTCACGCTAACCTGCATTGATAGCCTTAAAGGGACATGAAACCCAAAAAATGTATTTCATTATTCAGATAGAACATACACTTTTAAACACCTTTCCAGTTTACTTCTGTTATCAAATTTGCTTAAAGGGACAATCAACACCAGACTTGTTGTTGTTTAAAAAGATAGATAATTCCTTTATTACCCATTCCTCAGTTTGGCAAGACCAACACAGTTATAATAATAAACGTTTTACCTCTGTATATACCCTGTATCTAAACTTCTGCTGACTGCCCCCTTATTTTAGTGATTTTGACAGACTTGCATTTTAGCCAATCAGTGCTCACTCCTAGGTCATTTCACGTGCATGAGCTCAATGTTATCTATATGAAACACATGAATTAATGCCCTCTAGTGGTCAAAATGCATTCAGATTAGAGGCAGTCTTAAAAGTCTAAGAAATTTGCATATGAACCTCCTAGGTTTAGCTTTCAACTAAGAATACCAAGAGAACAAAGCAAAATTGGTGATACAAGTAAATTTAGAAGTTTTTAAAATTACATGCCCTATTTAAATCATGAAAGTTGTTTTTGGACTTGACTGTCCCTTTAATTCTATAGCTATCATTTGTTGAAGGAGCAGCAATGCTCTACTGGTTGCTAACTGTAACTGAACACATGAGGTGAGCCAATGACAATCGATATATATATGCAGCCACCAATCAGCAGCTAGAACCTAGGTTCTTTGCTGCTCCTGAACTTAACTAGATAAACCTTTCAGCAAAGGATGGCAAGAGAAGGAAGTCAATTAAATAATAGAAGTAAATTGGATGTCTAATTATAACTTTACTGTCGCTTTAAGAAGTTTGCACTGTGCATTTCCAACTCTGAGAATTAGGCAATCCACAATTTTCAGAACTAAGTTACATAAAAAGGGGCACAATTAATTATAAAAGTATAATGCAAAGTGGTTTTACTATGCACCTTTAAAAGAGATTCTACTAATTTCCCCACTAATGCATTCAAACTATTATCTGTAGTAACTAGAATTGTTTTTTACAGTCCTTTCTGTGGTAAAGATAGAATTTATTGAAACTTCTTTAAAACCCTAGCATAAATATTATATGGACCGATATACTTATTCAGTTTTATTTTCTTTAATGCCAATAAAAGTTTATCCTCTGTAAAAAAAAGGTTAACTACAGGACACTTTATTGTATAATACCTCAACAAAGCATTCATATCTCCCCAATAAAATAGGTTAACTACAGGACACTGTATTGTATAATACCTCAACAAAGCATTCATATCTCCCCAATAAAATAGGTTAACTACAGGACACTGTATTGTATAATACCTCAACAAAGCATTCATATCTCCCCAATAAAATAGGTTAACTACAGGACACTGTATTGTATAATACCTCAACAAAGCATTCATATCTCCCCAATAAAATAGGTTAACTACAGGACACTGTATTGTATAATACCTCAACAAAGCATTCATATCTCCCCAATAAAATAGGTTAACTACAGGACACTGTATTGTATAATACCTCAACAAAGCATTCATATCTCCCCAGTCTGTTGTAAAACTCAAACAGTTGTAATAGTTACAGTATCTTCATTCCCTTAATTATATCACAAATCGAGCATCATCTGTCCAGCTGAACTAAATCTACTTTATTTTTCTACTTCTTGATGTTGAAGATATTGTCACCATTTTTCATTTACTGTGCTATCATCTCTTCTGCATGGGTCTTGGCATTAATAAATGCCACATCTGTAGATGTGTTTGACTGTATTCCTTGTAGCTATATTTTTAACCTTTCCAGCATGCACTTTATTTCACTTTAAAAAAACAAAACATGCAGCTGCATTTAAAAGGACTTTCTCCAACTGCTGCCAATGTTCTTGTCTTTAGGGACAATAAAGCCAAAAGTAAACTTCCATGATCCAGTAAGAGCATTATATTAGCAAAATGTGCTCATTCATTTTAAGTTCACACTTTTTGAGGCACTAGCTCCTACAGAGCATGTACAAGAGTTCACAGTGTATACATATATGAGTCTGTGATTCAGGGCTATAATCTGAAAATGTATGTTAAATGCAGTATAAAGAAATACTGTATTTGCTCGATTATAAGACAATGTTTTTTTCAGAAAAAAAAATGGAAAAAAACTACCTTGTCTTATAATCGAGGAGGTCATGTGAGCTGCGCGGGGTCACAAGAGCTGCGCGGGGGTCATGTGAGCGAGTTTCTTTCTGCCCATCAGAAAACCTTGACTGCTAAGGAGGTCATGTCATTGCTGCATTTCATAACATTTACAGATGTACGGTAATACTAATTATCATGAGAACAGTATAACAAAATCATATGCATTCACTTCTTACTAGCGTATAGGCGTATAATCATTGTATAAATATAAATAAATCTTTACCTACTATGAGGATGGAGATGGATTACGGTAATCTACAGCCATAAGAGACCCCTTAGTTAAAGGGAAAGCAGACTCTAATGATTAGTATTGCACTTATTTATTTATGTAAATTCTACCCACCTACTTGCTTAAAAAATATGTATATGAATGTTTTTCCCTCTGATACATGAATATTTGGGGGGGTTGTCTTATAATTGAAGCCTTACAATATATAGTTTTTTCCCCCCTGATGCCTTACAATAACAGAATTTATGTTTACCTGATAAATTACTTTCTCCAACGGTGTGTCCGGTCCACGGCGTCATCCTTACTTGTGGGATATTCTCTTCCCCAACAGGAAATGGCAAAGAGCCCAGCAAAGCTGGTCACATGATCCCTCCTAGGCTCCGCCTACCCCAGTCATTCGACCGACGTTAAGGAGGAATATTTGCATAGGAGAAACCATATGGTACCGTGGTGACTGTAGTTAAAGAAAATAAATTATCAGACCTGATTAAAAAAACCAGGGCGGGCCGTGGACCGGACACACCGTTGGAGAAAGTAATTTATCAGGTAAACATAAATTCTGTTTTCTCCAACATTGGTGTGTCCGGTCCACGGCGTCATCCTTACTTGTGGGAACCAATACCAAAGCTTTAGGACACGGATGAAGGGAGGGAGCAAATCAGGTCACCTAAATGGAAGGCACCACGGCTTGCAAAACCTTTCTCCCAAAAATAGCCTCAGAAGAAGCAAAAGTATCAAACTTGTAAAATTTGGTAAAAGTGTGCAGTGAAGACCAAGTCGCTGCCCTACATATCTGATCAACAGAAGCCTCGTTCTTGAAGGCCCATGTGGAAGCCACAGCCCTAGTGGAATGAGCTGTGATTCTTTCGGGAGGCTGCCGTCCGGCAGTCTCGTAAGCCAATCTGATGATGCTTTTAATCCAAAAAGAGAGAGAGGTAGAAGTTGCTTTTTGACCTCTCCTTTTACCGGAATAAACAACAAACAAGGAAGATGTTTGTCTAAAATCCTTTGTAGCATCTAAATAGAATTTTAGAGCGCGAACAACATCCAAATTGTGCAACAAACGTTCCTTCTTTGAAACTGGTTTCGGACACAGAGAAGGTACGATAATCTCCTGGTTAATGTTTTTGTTAGAAACAACTTTTGGAAGAAAACCAGGTTTAGTACGTAAAACCACCTTATCTGCATGGAACACCAGATAAGGAGGAGAACACTGCAGAGCAGATAATTCTGAAACTCTTCTAGCAGAAGAAATTGCAACTAAAAACAAAACTTTCCAAGATAATAACTTAATATCAACGGAATGTAAGGGTTCAAACGGAACCCCCTGAAGAACTGAAAGAACTAAATTGAGACTCCAAGGAGGAGTCAAAGGTTTGTAAACAGGCTTAATTCTAACCAGAGCCTGAACAAAGGCTTGAACATCTGGCACAGCTGCCAGCTTTTTGTGAAGTAACACAGACAAGGCAGAAATCTGTCCCTTCAGGGAACTTGCAGATAATCCTTTTTCCAATCCTTCTTGAAGGAAGGATAGAATCTTAGGAATCTTAACCTTGTCCCAAGGGAATCCTTTAGATTCACACCAACAGATATATTTTTTCCAAATTTTGTGGTAAATCTTTCTAGTTACAGGCTTTCTGGCCTGAACAAGAGTATCGATAACAGAATCTGAGAACCCTCGCTTCGATAAGATCAAGCGTTCAATCTCCAAGCAGTCAGCTGGAGTGAAACCAGATTCGGATGTTCGAACGGACCCTGAACAAGAAGGTCTCGTCTCAAAGGTAGCTTCCAAGGTGGAGCCGATGACATATTCACCAGATCTGCATACCAAGTCCTGCGTGGCCACGCAGGAGCTATCAAGATCACCGACGCCCTCTCCTGATTGATCCTGGCTACCAGCCTGGGGATGAGAGGAAACGGCGGGAACACATAAGCTAGTTTGAAGGTCCAAGGTGCTACTAGTGCATCCACTAGAGCCGCCTTGGGATCCCTGGATCTGGACCCGTAGCAAGGAACTTTGAAGTTCTGACGAGAGGCCATCAGATCCATGTCTGGAATGCCCCACAGCTGAGTGACTTGGGTAAAGATTTCCGGATGGAGTTCCCACTCCCCCGGATGCAATGTCTGACGACTCAGAAAATCCGCTTCCCAATTTTCCACTCCTGGGATGTGGATAGCATACAGGTGGCAGGAGTGAGACTCCGCCCATAGAATGATTTTGGTCACTTCTTCCATCGCTAGGGAACTCCTTGTTCCCCCCTGATGGTTGATGTACGCAACAGTTGTCATGTTGTCTGATTGAAACCGTATGAACTTGGCCCTCGCTAGCTGAGGCCAAGCCTTGAGAGCATTGAATATCGCTCTCAGTTCCAGAATATTTATCGGTAGAAGAGATTCTTCCCGAGACCAAAGACCCTGAGCTTTCAGGGATCCCCAGACCGCGCCCCAGCCCATCAGACTGGCGTCGGTCGTGACAATGACCCACTCTGGTCTGCGGAATGTCATCCCTTGTGACAGGTTGTCCAGGGACAGCCACCAACGGAGTGAGTCTCTGGTCCTCTGATTTACTTGTATCTTCGGAGACAAGTCTGTATAGTCCCCATTCCACTGACTGAGCATGCACAGTTGTAATGGTCTCAGATGAATGCGCGCAAAAGGAACTATGTCCATTGCCGCTACCATCAACCCGATCACTTCCATGCACTGAGCTATGGAAGGAAGAGGAACGGAATGAAGTATCCGACAAGAGTCTAGAAGTTTTGTTTTTCTGGCCTCTGTCAGAAAAATCCTCATTTCTAAGGAGTCTATTATTGTTCCCAAGAAGGGAACCCTTGTTGACGGAGATAGAGAACTCTTTTCCACGTTCACTTTCCATCCGTGAGATCTGAGAAAGGCCAGGACAATGTCCGTGTGAGCCTTTGCTTGAGGAAGGGACGACGCTTGAATCAGAATGTCGTCCAAGTAAGGTACTACAGCAATGCCCCTTGGTCTTAGCACAGCTAGAAGGGACCCTAGTACCTTTGTGAAAATCCTTGGAGCAGTGGCTAATCCGAAAGGAAGCGCCACGAACTGGTAATGCTTGTCCAGGAATGCGAACCTTAGGAACCGATGATGTTCCTTGTGGATAGGAATATGTAGATACGCATCCTTTAAATCCACCGTGGTCATGAATTGACCTTCCTGGATGGAAGGAAGAATAGTGCGAATGGTTTCCATCTTGAACGATGGAACCTTGAGAAACTTGTTTAAGATCTTGAGATCTAAGATTGGTCTGAACGTTCCCTCTTTTTTGGGAACTATGAACAGATTGGAGTAGAACCCCATCCCTTGTTCTCTTAATGGAACAGGATGAATCACTCCCATTTTTAACAGGTCTTCTACACAATGTAAGAATGCCTGTCTTTTTATGTGGTCTGAAGACAACTGAGACCTGTGGAACCTCCCCCTTGGGGGAAGTCCCTTGAATTCCAGAAGATAACCTTGGGAGACTATTTCTAGCGCCCAAGGATCCAGAACATCTCTTGCCCAAGCCTGAGCGAAGAGAGAGAGTCTGCCCCCCACCAGATCCGGTCCCGGATCGGGGGCCAACATTTCATGCTGTCTTGGTAGCAGTGGCAGGTTTCTTGGCCTGCTTTCCCTTGTTCCAGCCTTGCATTGGTCTCCAAGCTGGCTTGGCTTGAGAAGTATTACCCTCTTGCTTAGAGGACGTAGCACTTTGGGCTGGTCCGTTTCTACGAAAGGGACGAAAATTAGGTTTATTTTTTTGCCTTGAAAGGCCGATCCTGAGGAAGGGCGTGGCCCTTACCCCCAGTGATATCAGAGATAATCTCTTTCAAGTCAGGGCCAAACAGCGTTTTCCCCTTGAAAGGAATGTTAAGTAGCTTGTTCTTGGAAGACGCATCAGCCGACCAAGATTTCAACCAAAGCGCTCTGCGCGCCACAATAGCAAACCCAGAATTCTTAGCCGCTAACCTAGCCAATTGCAAAGTGGCGTCTAGGGTGAAAGAATTAGCCAATTTGAGAGCATTGATTCTGTCCATAATCTCCTCATAAAGAGGAGAATCACTATCGACCGCCTTTATCAGCTCATCGAACCAGAAACATGCGGCTGTAGCGACAGGGACAATGCATGAAATTGGTTGTAGAAGGTAACCCTGCTGAACAAACATCTTTTTAAGCAAACCTTCTAATTTTTTATCCATAGGATCTTTGAAAGCACAACTATCCTCTATGGGTATAGTGGTGCGTTTGTTTAAAGTGGAAACCGCTCCCTCGACCTTGGGGACTGTCTGCCATAAGTCCTTTCTGGGGTCGACCATAGGAAACAATTTTTTAAATATGGGGGGAGGGACGAAAGGAATACCGGGCCTTTCCCATTCTTTATTAACAATGTCCGCCACCCGCTTGGGTATAGGAAAAGCTTCTGGGAGCCCCGGCACCTCTAGGAACTTGTCCATTTTACATAGTTTCTCTGGGATGACCAACTTGTCACAATCATCCAGAGTGGATAATACCTCCTTAAGCAGAATGCGGAGATGTTCCAACTTAAATTTAAATGTAATCACATCAGGTTCAGCTTGTTGAGAAATGTTCCCTGAATCAGTAATTTCTCCCTCAGACAAAACCTCCCTGGCCCCATCAGACTGGGTTAGGGGCCCTTCAGAAACATTATTATCAGCGTCGTCATGCTCTTCAGTATCTAAAACAGAGCAGTCGCGCTTACGCTGATAAGTGTTCATTTTGGCTAAAATGTTTTTGACAGAATTATCCATTACAGCCGTTAATTGTTGCATAGTAAGGAGTATTGGCGCGCTAGATGTACTAGGGGCCTCCTGAGTGGGCAAGACTCGTGTAGACGAAGGAGGGAATGATGCAGTACCATGCTTACTCCCCTCACTTGAGGAATCATCTTGGGCATCATTGTCATTGTCACATAAATCACATTTATTTAAATGAAGAGGAATTCTGGCTTCCCCACATTCAGAACACAGTCTATCTGGTAGTTCAGACATGTTAAACAGGCATAAACTTGATAACAAAGTACAAAAAACGTTTTAAAATAAAACCGTTACTGTCACTTTAAATTTTAAACTGAACACACTTTATTACTGCAATTGCGAAAAAACATGAAGGAATTGTTCAAAATTCACCAAATTTTCACCACAGTGTCTTAAAGCCTTAAAAGTATTGCACGCCAAATTTGGAAGCTTTAACCCTTAAAATAACGGAACCGGAGCCGTTTTGAACTTTAACCCCTTTACAGTCCCTGGTATCTGCTTTGCTGAGACCCAACCAAGCCCAAAGGGGAATACGATACCAAATGACGCCTTCAGAAAGTCTTTTCTAAGTATCAGAGCTCCTCTCACATGCGACTGCATGCCATGCCTCTCAAAAACAAGTGCGCAACACCGGCGCGAAAATGAGGCTCTGCCTATGCTTTGGGAAAGCCCCTAAAGAATAAGGTGTCTAAAACAGTGCCTGCCGATATTATTATATCAAAATACCCAGATAAAATGATTCCTCAAGGCTAAATATGTGTTAATAAAGAATCGATTTAGCCCAGAAAAAGTCTACAGTCTTAATAAGCCCTTGTGAAGCCCTTATTTACGATCGTAATAAACATGGCTTACCGGATCCCATAGGGAAAATGACAGCTTCCAGCATTACATCGTCTTGTTAGAATGTGTCATACCTCAAGCAGCAAGAGACTGCTCACTGTTCCCCCAACTGAAGTTAATTGCTCTCAACAGTCCTGTGTGGAACAGCCATGGATTTTAGTGACGGTTGCTAAAATCATTTTCCTCATACAAACAGAAATCTTCATCTCTTTTCTGTTTCTGAGTAAATAGTACATACCAGCACTATTTCAAAATAACAAACTCTTGATTGAATAATAAAAACTACAGTTAAACACTAAAAAACTCTAAGCCATCTCCGTGGAGATGTTGCCTGTACAACGGCAAAGAGAATGACTGGGGTAGGCGGAGCCTAGGAGGGATCATGTGACCAGCTTTGCTGGGCTCTTTGCCATTTCCTGTTGGGGAAGAGAATATCCCACAAGTAAGGATGACGCCGTGGACCGGACACACCTATGTTGGAGAAATATCCTTTTTTCCGAGCACTTCAATCTTATCCCACAAGCACAAGAAATTTCGTGACAGCTGTAGTTTGGTTCTGAAGATTTTGATTTTAATTTTGTTTTAGTCATTTGGGATTTTTTGTGCATGGTGGTTGGTACCACGAAATTAGACACAATTTGGATTCCTCATTCTATCATATGAATTTCTCTGAGGTCAGTAAATAATAGACTAATAATAGGGCCTGACCTGCACCATGATCATCAGTGTAATCAGCATCACTAAACCTATACCTTTGTAAAAAAAATAAAAGTCAGAATTTCAGAAGCAACAAATTTACAGGGAATTTAATATAAAGTGCAGTTTTGAACTTAAAGTATAGTAACACTCTTGTATCACTTCTTTTCATTTGCATAAAAATATTAAGAAGGCATCCACAGATGGGATATTGCCTTAAAGACCAGAAAATGTTAGCATTTTTGCTATCACTCGATTTAAACAAAAATAGAGCCTTTATTTAGCTTTCAAAACTATATATATATTTATTATTAAAAAATTATTATATTTATTATTTAAAAAATGTATAGACAACCCAAGGTATTGATCTAGGCCCATTTTGGTATATTTCATGCCACCGTTTTACTGTATAATGCGATCAAATTAAGAAATGTGTTAGCTTTTTCACAAACTTTGGGGTTCTCACTGAAATTATTTACATGCTGTGTATGCAGTTTTAACACAAATGGTTGTAAAAGCTTCACTGGGATTCCATTTGTTCAGAAATAAAAGACATGCATGGCTTTACCATTGTTTTTTTGGTATCTATAAGGCTGCTAATTGCAGCTGTACAACACACTTCTGAAATTCCCAGCATTCCCAGCAGTGACGTTAATAAGGTAGCTTGTAAGGTTAAGATTAGCTGTAATGTATAGATTACCCTCCTACCTGACACCTCTCACCTGTCACTATATGGTCGGGTTATGATACAATATATTTAATAATTATTCTTTAAAACAAACCCCCAATAAAATGCATATACCAAAACAATTAAAATTAATGTTAATTCATAAATTCTTTATATTAGTTAAAATTTATAGACACATTGAATTATATTTATACTAACCAGGTTATGAATCAAACTATACACGTTTATGCTGTTACAATATTCTATACAAAGATCATAAAAATTACCTCATTCACAATAATCTCTCAAATCAGAGTTGCATTTAAATATCACAATGAGATGCCAAGGTATGGTTTGTTAATTTCCAGACAAATATAAGCTATTTAGCCACAATTGATCCTATATAACTCCAATTTAAAAAATCAGAAATTGTATATATTATTTGTACAACCAACCAACGCCTATGTCAATTTATCTGAGCTGAAATTAATTCTTAATTATCTACAATAAAGACAAATTCTAAAATATATTTATATATTTGCAAAGATAAATTACTTAGCATTAATGATTAGTTTTAAACCACACAGGATTATGAATGCAAACTAAAATACAAAGTGCCCTTTTAAATCTACTAACTGCAATTAGTTGTAGCAATAATGAATGCATTTGCTTTAAAATATCAAATTATATACTTTACCCAAATAAGCAAATCAATGTTTCATATTCCAGAGTTTCTTGTCGGTCATCTATGAAGGTTTTATTCACAATGTGCACAGGTATAGACTTCAAGAATTGTAAATCTTCCTTTGTTCAAGAAAGTGTCCCCAAAAATGGCAGAGAATACGCTGGGCACAAAAGCCCATGTATTTTCTCTCCAAAAGTTAATGCTTCTTTTAGTCTGTCTCCCCTTTTGCAGTGAGCTGTCTGGACCTTTATTCCAAGCAAAAATAATTCCTTCCCCGTTTCTTTAATCATTCCCACAAGATGTCGGATTGGCCCTTACGGAGCTGAGCATTGATTGGCCCTTCGAGTTGAAACATTTGATTGGCTATTTGGATTTGCATGTGTTTCAATAGACAATTCATTTGACTGTCATACCAGTTTTAATCCCCTAGGGGGCAGCAAACAACCGCAAATGTAGATCTCATCATCAATATCTAACAATTTGATACATCCTTATAAAGTGATTATTTCCTACATATTATAATCTCTTGTATTAATTAATCATATGTTTCATATATGGTCCGCACAGTGTCACTTCCTCTGATCATTTTAAGACCAAATGTGAAGATATTCCACTTATAATATATTAAAATTTGTTTAAAATCATATTTTCTATGAAACGATTTAAAAGGATTATAATATCTTCATCATGGATTTAATTACTTTTTCAGTTATCGTCTTAATATGATATACATACCTTGAGATCAGAAAACAGATGTAATTTTCATATAATTATATCTACATTTGATTACTATCCCATACAGATTAATATTTCATATCTGTATATTTCTGTTTGAGTGTATAAAACATAGGATATTATTTAAAATACCAATTATATATGTACTTATTTGATGCCTGAAAAATATAAAGAAATAGGTTATTAAAATTGACCATTTTAAATCCTTAAAATATTCTATGCTTTCAAAAATACATAGGTTAAGACATGCTGAAATCTGGATTCTTAGGTTTTCAGCTTCCAAAATTACCCTTCTCAGGCATAGACAATATGCCAGATTAATGTGTTCATATTTAATATGCTGTCTGTATATATATATATATATATATATATATATATATTCATTTGAGTATCTTGAACTACATGCAGATTAGGCATAATTTCTATATCTGAGGTTTAATTTCCCATGTCTGTAGGTGACTTGAGTTCAGATGTCCTATGTGTATTTAGTTGGTTCAGGGGCAATTAACAGGTCTTTGCTAATCACCATATTCCTTTCATTAGTGAGTTTCAAAGGGATTTCCATAGACATCATGTCTGTTGGCATATGCTTCTTGTGTCTGATCTAAGATTTGCAATACACAACCATATAGATGACTATCTTTTTGAAGTAATTTGTCTTTCTTTGAAATTACTTTCTGAACCAACTAGACCAAATGTCTTTCCTTTGTTCTCACTTGGATGCATTGTAATTTTGCATATTGAGTGGTGGAGGATTGAATTGTGGTCAGCCAGGCATCTAATGTCTTACAAATAAATGAATCATTTGTTGTAGACAGCTAAATATATATATATATATAAATATATATATATATATATATATATATATATATATATATATATATATATATATATATATATATATTACATTACAGGGAGTGCAGAATTATTAGGCAAATGAGTATTTTGACCACATCATCCTCTTTATGCATGTTGTCTTACTCCAAGCTGTATAGGCTCGAAAGCCTACTACCAATTAAGCATATTAGGTAATGTGCATCTCTGTAATGAGAAGGGGTGTGGTCTAATGACATCAACACCCTATATCAGGTGTGCATAATTATTAGGCAACTTCCTTTCCTTTGGCAAAATGGGTCAAAAGAAGGACTTGACAGGCTCAGAAAAGTCAAAAATAGTGAGATATCTTGCAGAGGGATGCAGCACTCTTAAAATTGCAAAGCTTCTGAAGCGTGATCATCGAACAATCAAGCGTTTCATTCAAAATAGTCAACAGGGTCACAAGAAGCATGTGGAAAAACCAAGGCGCAAAATAACTGCCCATGAACTGAGAAAAGTCAAGCATGCAGCTGCCAAGATGCCACTTGCCACCAGTTTGGCCATATTTCAGAGCTGCAACATCACTGGAGTGCCCAAAAGCACAAGGTGTGCAATACTCAGAGACATGGCTAAGGTAAGAAATGCTGAAAGACGACCACCACTGAACAAGACACACAAGCTGAAACGTCAAGACTGGGCCAAGAAATATCTCAAGACTGATTTTTCTAAGGTTTTATGGACTGATGAAATGAGAGTGAGTCTTGATGGGCCAGATGGATGGGCCCGTGGCTGGATTGGTAAAGGGCAGAGAGCTCCAGTCTGACTCAGACGCCAGCAAGGTGGAGGTGGAGTACTGGTTTGGGCTGGTATCATCAAAGATGAGCTTGTGGGGCCTTTTCGGGTTGAGGATGGAGTCAAGCTCAACTCCCAGTCCTACTGCCAGTTTCTGGAAGACACCTTCTTCAAGCAGTGGTACAGGAAGAAGTCTGCATCCTTCAAGAAAAACATGATTTTCATGCAGGACAATGCTCCATCACACGCGTCCAAGTACTCCACAGCGTGGCTGGCAAGAAAGGGTATAAAAGAAGAAAATCTAATGACATGGCCTCCTTGTTCACCTGATCTGAACCCCATTGAGAACCTGTGGTCCATCATCAAATGTGAGATTTACAAGGAGGGAAAACAGTACACCTCTCTGAACAGTGTCTGGGAGGCTGTGGTTGCTGCTGCATGCAATGTTGATGGTGAACAGATCAAAACACTGACAGAATCCATGGATGGCAGGCTTTTGAGTGTCCTTGCAAAGAAAGGTGGCTATATTGGTCACTGATTTGTTTTTGAATGTCAGAAATGTATATTTGTGAATGTTGAGATGTTATATTGGTTTCACTGGTAAAAATAAATAATTGAAATGGGTATATATTTGTTTTTTGTTAAGTTGCCTAATAATTATGCACAGTAATAGTCACCTGCACACACAGATATCCCCCTAAAATAGCTATAACTAAAAACAAACTAAAAACTACTTCCAAAACTATTCAGCTTTGATATGAATGAGTATTTTTGGGTTCATTGAGAACATGGTTGTTGTTCAATAATAAAATTAATCCTCAAAAATACAACTTGCCTAATAATTCTGCACTCCCTGTATATATATATATATATCTATATCTATATCTATCATGAACAGCTGACACCTTTGTATTCAAAAATTAATTGTTTGTGTAGCTATTCCTTTTGTTCAGCTTATGCGGGGTTAAATAAGATGATTTATCAACCAGGATTAGCAGTTCATATAACAAAACAGAATAATTGTGAATCTCTTTTCAGAGTTATCCTTTATATGATAAAGAGGCAGTTTTACAAGTGAAATCTCTTCTGAGATAATAATGAGTTGTGTTGTGACAACTAAATAAAATATAAGTAGATTGTATGAAAAGACTCTTGTTTGATATTTGGTGGATACCAGACTTATTCAGGGTAATTCATACATGGTTTAAACAAAAGGATTGAGGTTAAATTACAACTCAGAAAACTGACAAGAAACAAAGTTGCGCTTTTGTTTTTGAGTGAGGTTTTGCTTGCAGCACAGAAAACTGACAGGAAACAAAGTTGCGCTTTTACTTTAGAGAGGATTACTTTAAGGTTAACTCTGAGACTTCAGACAGAAATTAAATACAGATTCAAAGTATAAGTTCTTACTTGGTTATTAAGGTTAGTCCTCCAAACACCACTCAGTTGTTGTTGAGATAAGCAGCACACTTTAGCTGCAATGATAGAGATTGTAGCAAGGTTGAGAGCTGTGGAAAAACTTAGGCCTCAGGTGAGTCAGCTCTAGTAAATACGTCAGAGTTCCAGACTATAGGAGTATGTAGGTAACTTAATCCGTTATTGAAGGTAGGTATTAAATCCAGAATTTAGTAGAAGCTGTAAAAGGTTGCTGGCAGTTGTTTTTAGGAAAAAGGCTTGAAAGATTCCTTCAGAGTATGCGAGCACTTGTTGTATCAGCTAAGTCAATTTCAATAATCAAGCAACATGCAGTTGTTGATAGTACCTACTTATGGGGATGTGAAAGAGGTGGATACTATAATCTTAAAGGGGAAGTATGACAATATATATATATTATCCAATAACATTCACAGATACCCTGACACATCCCTGATCCTTACCTAATCCCTCAAAAAAAGCTCTCTACCCTCCCTCAACCCCCCATTAGTCACCATCATCTTAGGCAGTAGCAGAAAGTCTGCACGTATGCAGTGTAGGGATAATAGGTTTTTTTTTTTTTAATTTTTTTTTAATATTTCTGGATTATAAATTACCCTTCTCACCCACCTTCCTCTCTGATCCCCCTCCCAAAAAGCTCTATAACTCCTCCCCCTCACTAGATACTGCCATCTTAAGTACTGGCAGCTGTCTGCCAGTACATAGTTTTTATGTTTTTTTAATTTTAATTTTATATTTACAATTTTTTTCTGTAGTGTAGCGGTCCCCCCTTCCCCTTCCTCCCAACCGATTGTAACTATCAACCTTCCTCCCTCACACCTTTCCATAGTGCAACGTCCCATCCTTCTCGCTACATTCCATTTCTATTATATAGTGTAGGGCCCCAGCCACTCCCTCTCCCACCGTTCCACCTCGATCGCTGGGCCACCAACCCGCCTCGCACCTTCCCTTCCACACCAACTGCCGGCCACAATGGAGATCATTACAGACAGTGACACAGACCCTGTCTCTGTCTGTAAGGATCTGGCAATCTACCTTAATATGGTTACAGGAGCATGATCAGAACTCCCCTACCATATGAAGGGAGATGCCTTCTGCCTCTGGCTGCATCCACAGCTGTCAGAGCTGACAGCTGGGACCACAGCATGAGGCACAAGGCAGGACGTAGCTACTACATAAACAGGGTACACTGGGAAAATTACCCTGTGATGTAGTAGCTATGTACAGGTGGCTTAACCCTTTGAGTGCTAAGCTATTTCCCACCTGGGTGCTAAACTGGATTTGAGGGTTTTTGTTTTTTTATTTTTTTTTAAATATATTTTATACCATTGGAAAGGTTAGGTCTGTAGCTGCTTAGATGCATGAGATACAGGCTTCTAAGAAGCATGCCCCTATTTTCTTATACTGTACATTGTAATTTTTAAATAAAGTTGCGCAGTGACGTCATCACGTCATTGCGCGTGACGTCACTGTGCAAAACGTGAAGCCCTGGCAATGCCTGTCACTATACAGGCCAGATCGCCGGGGTGGGAACCCCCAGATTGCCCTCAAGGTGGGTGAGTGCTAGCGACGGCTCTGAGCCGTCGTCAGCACCTGACTGGGACAATTTGCAACGGCTCAAAGCCGTCGTTAGCGGCTAAAGGGACATGGAACCCAATTTTCCTTTCTTTCATGTTTTCAATAGAACATGCCATTTTAAACAACTTTCTAATTTACTTCTATAATTTTTTTCTTTGTTCTTTTGGTATCATTTGTTGAAAAGCAGATAAGTTAGATCAGGAGTGTAGTGTTCATGTGTCTTGAGTACTATTTGACAGCAGTTTTGCAAGAATGCTATTCATTAGCAAGAGCACTAGATGGCAGCACTATTTACTGCTATGTAGTTCTCCAGACACCCACCTAGGTATCTCTACAACAAAGAACACCATGGGAAGTAACCAAATTACACCGAGATTACAAATGTATTGCTATAGAGGGTGCAAAACGAACGCAACAAAAGTTGCATTATTTCACCCTCCATTGCGCTGCCATTATGAGTTTTGGAAAATCCCCCTTGTGCGTGCGATATGGTTGCAATCGCAGAATGAAAAGCTTCGTAACTCAATCCCATTGATGTCTATGGGGAAAAAAAAGTTACTTTTAAACACCCTAACATAAACCCCATGTCTAAACATCCCTAATCTGCTGCCCCCAAATTCTCCAACACCTACATAAATTTATTAACCCCTAATCTGCCACCCCCGACATCGCCACAACCCGAAATAAATCTATTAACCCCTAATCTGCTGCTCCCGATATCGCTGCCACTATAATAAAGTTATTAACCCCTATTCCCCCGCCCCCCAACATCGCCCACACTATAATAAAGATATTAACCCCTATTCCACCACTCCCCGACATCGCCGCCACCAAATAAAGTTATTAACCCCTAAACCTCTGGCCTCCCACATCACTGCCACTAAATAAACCTATTAACCCCTAAACTGACAGCCCCCTACATCGCAAAAAAACTAAATTAAACTATTAACCCCTAAACTGAACAACCCCCTAACTTTAAATTAAAATTCAAAGATTAAACTAGCATTACTATTATACTAAAAATAAAATAACTAAATAAATAAATTAAATTATTCATTAAAAAAAACTAACACTACTAAAAAAAAAATCTACAGTTACAAAAAATGTAAAATACTAAATTACAAAAAATAAAAAAATAAAAATTTACAAAAAATAACAAATGAAATTATCCAAAATAAAAACAATTACACCTAATCTGGGCCTCGATCCAATATAAATCGTCACCCGCAAAAGCCGGCATAGAAGTTACGCTCGTATATTTCTGCCTTCGGCCGTAGTTTTTTGGCCCATAGACAGGTATACCAAACCAGCGCAGTTTGGTATCCAATATACAGCGTAAGAAATCTTACTCCATTTTCACCTCGCCACAAATTGCAGGCGTAGTAAGCCTTACGCTGAGTATTGGAGCCCCGTAACTCCCTAAACTGGCTGCAAAATAAAACCTAACACCTAACGCATGCGCAATGTCTATCTACCTGTCAACTGCAATCCCTAATAAAGTGTTTAACCCCTAAACCGCTGCTCCCGGACCCCACCGCCACCTACATTAAATGTCTAACCCCCTAATGTGATCCCCCTACACCGCCACCACCTACATTAAAATGATTAACCCCTAATGTAATCCCCCTACACCGCCGCCATCTATATTAAAATTATTACCCCCTAATGTGAGCCCCCTACCCCGCCGCCACCAATTTTAACTATATTACCCCCTAATCTAATCCCCCTACACCACCTCTTAAAAGGGCTTTTTGCGGGGCATTGTCACAAAGTAATCAGCTCTTTTGCCTGTAATCTAATCCCCCTATACCGCCGCCACCTATATTAAATATATTAACCCCTAATCTAATCCCCCTACAGCGCCACCACCTATATTAAATATATTAACACCTAATCTGACCCCCCTACACCGCCGCCACCTATATTAACTATATTAACCCTAATTATATTAGGGTTAATATAGTTAATATAGTTATTATATTATATATATTAACTATATTAACCCTATCTAACTCTAACACCCCTAACTTAATTATTATTAAAATAAATCTAAATAATATTAACTAAATTTTTCCTATTTAAAACTAAATACTTACCTATAAAATAAACCCTAAGAAAGCTACAATATAATTAATAATTACATTGTAGCTATTTTAGGGTTTATATTGATTTTACAGGTAACTTGGTATTTATTTTAACTAGGCACAATAGCTATTAAATAGTTAATAACTATTTAATAGTTACCTAGTTAAAATAATTACCAATGTACCTGTAAAATAAATCCTAAAAGTTACAAATACACCTACACTATCAATAAATGAATTAAATAAACTAAAAATATCTAAACTAAAATACAATTAAATACACTAAACTAAATTATAAAAACAAAGAAACACTAAATTACATAAAATAAAATAAAAATTCAAGATTTTTAAGCTAATTACACCTATTCTAAGCCCCCTAATAAAATAACAAAGCCCCCCAAAATAAAAAAAATTCCCTACCCTAATCTAAATTACAAAAGTAATCAGCTCTATTACCAGCCTTTAAAAGGGCCTTTTGTGGGGAGGCGGAGAAGTCTTCTTCCAGGCAGCAACCTCTTCTTCTTCCAGGATCCAGCCGGCACGGAGCGGAGGAGTTGAAGACCAATAACCGCGGAGCTGAAGACCATCCATCTGGAACTGAAGACCGGCGATGCTGGAACTGAAGATCGGCGACGCTGGAACTGAAGACCACTGGAACTGAAGACCGGAGCCGGAGCGTGGAGGATCCTCTTCATACTATCTCCGCCATACACTGAATAGGAATTCAAGGTACGCCTTCAAATTCAAATCGGCCAATCGGATGCAAACTACTTTAACCCCTTAAGGACCAGCGACGTACCCTGTATGTCGTTGGCCTTTTTTTGGGACTTGATTGTTTTATAGCGCGGTCTTGCCACCAGCGTTGAGACTGCTCTATTCCACAAAGCCTGCTGGAGGGAGTGCATTAATAACGTGTTCTTGCTAGACTTATGCTATTATGTCCTGAAAAAAACATTAACGACCAGTGACATACAGGGTATATTGTGGTCATTAAGGGGTTAACTTTCTATTAGAATTACAGTAGCTCTTATTCTATTGGCTATTCAAATCAGTAGCTTGCATCCGATTGGCTGATTTGAATTTGAAGGCTCAAATCAGCCAATAGGAATTCAAGGGACGCCATTTTTAATCACGTACCTTGAATTCCTATTCAGTGTACGGTGGCGATCGTATGAAGAGGATCCTCCACGCTCCGGCTCCGGGCTTCAGTTCTAGCGGTCTTCAGTTCCAGCGTCGCCGATCTTCAGTTCCAGCATCGCCGGTCTTCAGTTCCAGATGGACGGTCTTCAGCTCCGCGGTCATTGGTCTTCAACTCCTCCGCTCCGCGCCGGCTGGATCCTGGAAGAAGAAGAGGTCGCCGCCTGGAAGAAGACTTCTCTGCCTGGAACAGGACCTTCTCCGCCGGGATTGGGTGGGTTAGAGTAGGGGTAGTTTATTTTTGTAATTTAGTTTAGTGTATTTAATTGTATTTTAGTTTAGATATTTGTAGTTAATTTAATTAATTTATTGATAGTGTAGGTGTATTTGTAACTTAGGTTAGGATTTATTTTACAGGTAAATTGATAATTATTTTAACTAGGTAGCTATTAAATAGTTATTACCTATTTAATAGCTAATGTACCTAGTTAAAATAAATACCAAGTTACCTGTAAAATAAATATAAACCTTAAAATAGCTACAATGTAATTATTATTTATACTGTAGCTATCTTAGGCCTAGATTTGGAGTTTGGCGGTAGAAGGGCTGTTAACGCTCCGCGGGCTTTTTTCTGGCCGCACCATAAAATTAACTCTGGTATCGAGAGTTCAATAAAATGCTGCGTTAGGCTCCAAAAAAGGAGCGTAGAGCATTTTTACCGCAAATGCAACTCTCGATACCAGAGTTGCTTACGGACGCGGCCAGCCTCAAAAACGTGCTCGTGCACGATTCTCCCATAGGAAACAATGGGGCTGTTTGAGCTGTCAAAAAACCTAACACCTGCAAAAAAGCAGCGTTCAGCTCCTAACGCAGCCCCATTGTTTCCTATGGGGAAACACTTCCTACGTCTGCACCTAACACTCTAACATGAACCCCGAGTCTAAACACCCCTAACCTTACACTTATTAACCCCTAATCTGCCGCCCCCGCTATCGCTGACCCCTGCATATAATTATTAACCCCTAATCTGCCGCTCCGTACACCGCCGCAACCTACGTTATCCCTATGTACCCCTAATCTGCTGCCCCTAACACCGCCGACCCCTATATTAGGCTCCAAAAAAGGAGCGTAGAGCATTTTTACCGCAAATGCGGTGTACGGAGCGGCAGATTAGGGGTTAATCGGAACAGCCAATAGAATGCGAGGTCAATCTGATTGGCTGATTGGATCAGCCAATAGGATTGAACTTGATTCTGATTGGCTGATTCCATCAGCCAATCAGAATATTCCTACCTTAATTCCGATTGGCTGATAGAATCCTATCAGCCAATCGGAATTCGAGGGACGCCATCTTGGATGACGTCCCTTAAAGGAACCGTCATTCGTCGGGAGACAACGGAAGAAGAGGATGGATCCGCGTCGGCTGCTTCAAGATGGACCCGCTCCGCACCGGATGGAAGAAGATCGAAGATGCCGCTTGGAGAAGATGTTTGCCGGTCCGGATGTCCTCTTCTTGCCGGATAGGAGGAAGACTTTGGACCCTCTTCTGGACCTCTTCAGCACCGGATGCCAGGACAGATCGGTGATACCTGGATGGTGAAGACAAGGTAGGAAGATCTTCAGGGGCTTAGTGTTAGGTTTATTTAAGGGGGGTTTGGGTTAGATTAGGGGTATGTGGGTGGTGGGTTGTAATGTTGGGGGGGGGTATTGTATGTTTTTTTTTACAGGCAAAAGAGCTGATTTTCTTGGGGCATGCCCCGCAAAGGGCCCTGTTCAGGGCTGGTAAGGTAAAAGAGCTTTTACATTTATTAATTTAGAATAGGGTAGGGAATTTTTTATTTTGGGGGTCTTTGTTATTTTATTAGGGGGCTTAGAGTAGGTGTAATTAGTTTAAAATTGTTGTAATATTTTTCTAATGTTGGTAAATATTTTTTTATTTTTTGTAACTTAGTTCTTTTTTATTTTTTGTACTTTAGTTAGTTTATGTAATTGTAGTTATTTGTAGCAATTGTATTTAATTTATTTATTGATAGTGTAGTGTTAGGTTAATTGTAGGTAATTGTAGGTAGTTTATTTAATCAATTTATTGATAGGGTAGTGTTAGGTTTAATTATAACTTAGGTTAGGACTTATTTTACAGGTAATTTTGTTATTATTTTAACTAGGTAACTATTAAATAGTTCTTAACTATTTAATAGCTATTGTACCTGGTTAAAATATTTACAAAGTTGCCTGTAAAATAAATATTAATCCTAAAATAGCTATAATGTAATTATAATTTATATTGTAGCTATATTAGGATTTATTTTACAGGTAAGTATTTATCTTTAAATAGGAATAATTTATTTAATAAGAGTTAATTAATTTCGTTAGATTTAAATTATATTTAAGTTAGGGGGGTGTTAGTGTTAGGGTTAGACTTAGCTTTAGGGGTTAATCCATTTATTATAGTAGCGATGAGCTCCGGTCGTCAGATTAGGGGTTAATAATTGAAGGTAGGTGTCGGCGATGTTAGGGAGGGCAGATTAGGGGTTAATACTATTTATGATAGGGTTAGTGAGGCGGATTAGGGGTTAATTACTTTATTATAGTAGCGCTCAGGTCCGCTCGGCAGATTAGGGGTCAATAAGTGTAGGCAGGTGTCGGCGACGTTGAGGGGGGCAGATTAGGGGTTAATAAATATAATATAGGGGTCGGCGGTGTTAGGGGCAGCAGATTAGGGGTACATAAGGATAACGTAGGTGGCGGCGCTTTGCGGTCGGCAGATTAGGGGTTAATTATTGTAAGTAGCTGGCGGCGACGTTGGGGGCGGCAGATTAGGGGTTAATAAATATAATATAGGGGTCGGCGGTGTTAGGGGCAGCAGATTAGGGGTACATAAGTATAACGTAGGTGGCGGTCGGCAGATTAGGGGTTAAAAAATTTTAATCGAGTGGCGGCGATGTGGGGGGACCTCGGTTTAGGGGTACATAGGTAGTTTATGGGTGTTAGTGTACTTTAGGGTACAGTAGTTAAGAGCTTTATGAACCGGCGTTAGCCCAGAAAGCTCTTAACTCCTGCTTTTTTCAGGCGGCTGGAGTTTTGTCGTTAGAGCTCTAACGCTCACTTCAGAAACGACTCTAAATACCGGCGTTAGAAAGATCTCATTGAAAAGATAGGATACGCAAATGGCGTAGGGGGATCTGCGGTATGGAAAAGTCGCGGCTGAAAAGTGAGCGTTAGACCCTTTAATCACTGACTCCAAATACCGGCGGTAGCCTAAAACCAGCGTTAGGAGCCTCTAACGCTGGTTTTCACGGCTACCGCCAAACTCTAAATCTAGCCGTTAGGGTTTATTTTATAGGTAAGTATTTAGTTTTAAATAGGAATAATTTAGTTAATATTATTAATATTATTTAGATTTATATTAATAATAATTAAGTTAGGGGTGTTAGAGTTAGATAGGGTTAATATAGTTAATATATATACTATAATAACTATATTAACTATATTAACGCTAATATAATTAGGGTTAATATAGTTAATATAGGTGGCGGCGGTGTAGGGTGGTCAGATTAGGGGGTAAAATAGTTAATGTAGGTGGCGGCGGTGTAGGGGGATTATATTAGGGGGTAATACATTTATTATAGGTGGCGGCGGTGTAGGGGGATTACATTACAGGCAAAAGAGATGATTACTTTGTGACAATGCCCCGGAAAAAGCCCTTTTAAGGGCTGGTAATAGAGCTGGTTACTTTGGCGCAATGCCCCGCAAAAGGCCCTTTAAGGGCTGGTAATAGAGCTGGTTACTTTGGGGCAATGCCCCGCAAAAGGCCCTTTTAAGGGCTGGTAATAGAGCTGGTTACTTTGGGGCAATGCCACGCAAAAGGCCCTTTTCAGGGCTATTTGTAGGGTTAGACTTAGGTTTAGTGGTAGGGAAATTTTAGTATTTTAGGGGTTAATAAATTTAATATAGGTGGCTGCGGTATAGGGGGATTAGATTAAGGGTTAATAATTTTAATATAGGTGGCGGCGGTGTAGGGGTATCATATTAGGGGATAATATAGTTTAAATAGGTGGTGGCAGTGTAGGAGGATCACATTAGGGGTTAATATAGTTTAAATAGGTGGCGGCGGTGTAGGGGGATCATATTAGGGGGTAATATAGTTTAAATAGGGGGCGGCGGTGTAGGGGGCTCACATTAGGAGTTAATATAGGTTAAATAGATGGCGGCAGTGTAGGGGGCTCACATTAGGGGTTAATATAGTTTAAATAGGTGGCAGCGGTGTAGGGGGATCATATTAGGGGGTAATATAGTTAATGTAGGTGGCGGCGGGGTAGGGGGCTCACATTAGGGGGTAAAATATTTAATGTAGCTAGCGGCGGTGTAGGGGGGTCCGATTAGGGGATAATACATATAATATAGGTGGCTGCGGGGTCCGGGAGCGGCGGTTTAGGGGTTAATACATTTATTGTTAGGAGTGAGAGGGGGGATTGCGGATAGAGGGGTATACGTGTCGGGATATGTTTGGGAGGCGTGTTAGACAGTACGAGTGATTTTATAACTTAGTCATTTTCTTTATGCGGCGGCAGTTTCTAAAGTGCCGTAAGTCACTGGCGACTCCAGAAATTTGTACTTACGTAGATTTCTGGACAACGCTAGTTTGTCAGACTTACGGCATTTTAGCATCTGACGGCGCCGTATATGAGATAGCTCAAGTTGCGAGCTGAAACTACAGGCAGCGCAGGTTTCCCCGCTTGCGCCAAAACCTGCGCCAAATATCGGATCGCGCCCCTAATAGCCCTATAAAAAAAAAACCCTAGCCTACAATAAACTACCAATAGCTCTTAAAAAGGCCTTTTGTAGGACATTGCCCTAAAGAAATCAGCTCTTTTCCCTGAAAAAAAAACAACTTTATTTAGCGGCACCGATTTTGGAGAGCGGTGGAATATGGTTTAATACCTTAGTTATAGTGTGGGCGATGTTGGGGTGTGGGGGAATGGGGTTAATAACTTTAGTATAGTGGTGATGTCTGGGAGCAGCGGAATAAGGGTTAATACATGTTATTACTGGCGGCAATATCGGGAGCGGCAGATAAGGGGTTAATAACTTTAACCCCTTAAGGACCAGTGACGTACCCTGTACGTCGATGGTCTTTCAATTGGGTTTGCATTATTAATAGCTATTTGCATTATTAATAGCTATTTCCTGTGAAGAGAGGAGGAATGGTATAATAGCTATTAAAAGCAAGAAAACCTTTAACGACCGGTGACACGGTTGTTAAGGCGTTAAAATAGTGTTTGCGATGCGGGAGGGCCTCAGTTTAGGGGTTAATAGGTAGTTTATGGATGTTAGTGTACTTTGAAGCACTTTAGTGAGTTTTGTGTAACAGTTTTGTTGCGTAAAACTCATAACTACTGTTCTCAGAATGGCGAAATGGATTGTGTCGGTATAGGCTGTAACGCAAGCTTTTTAACCTCACTGCAAAACTTATAATGGAAGCGCTATGAAAATCCCATGCAAAAACTAAATTTTTTTTAGTGTGAGACTGACGTTGCGTTACAGGCTAGAATGCTTGTGGTACAGCTATACCGTCAAGACTCGTAATGGCAGCATTGCTGTTTTAACGCTGAAATGGCCATTTTTTCAACATTAAGACGCAAACGCAAAGCTCGTAATCTAGGTGTTAGATAATAGAGGTAAATTGGAAACATTTTAAAAGGACAGTTTACTCAAAAAATGTTCTTCTCTTCAATTTGTTCCCAATGATCCACTTTACCTGCTGGAGTGTATTACATTGTTTACAAGTATTTCCATTACCCTTATATTGGCATACAAAATAATTTATTTAGCCTGTGGTATCCTCACCCATCCTGGAAGTTTTTAGCCTCCAGGCCAAGCTCTGTTAACACAGTAGAAGAAATTACACTCACAGTGGGTTATAGAAGAGATAAGGTAATAAAATGTTAAATTTCCATTGTTCTCTCCAAGTATTGGTTTTTGGTTTATGGACAGATATAAGATAAAGAAGCATATATATGTACACAATGTGATAAAGTAATGAGATTATACCTACAAGCTCAACCCATTTTTATTAGGTTGTCGCTTCAAAACACAAAATTAGCTAATTCATATACACAAATAAGCCTAAAAAAACAAATCTCATACATTTTATACTCTGCAGCTGGTAAAAAAAGTAATTAGAAACACATTAAGGGAATAACTATTTTATAGTATACTGTCCCTTCAATAGAAAATTGTTTTTTTTTCCTAAATGATTGCGCTTGAAGCCCAGTGTCTTTGCTTGTTACAAAAACAAAGGTACTATTTTATATATAAGAAGGATTTATATATTCTTACTTAACCTGTACACATTTTCATTCAATCTAACAAATTTTTAAATTGCCCAAACAAGTCCTCACACAATCTACAGCTGCTGTGAAGTATTTGTTTACCGGTTGCTACAAAACAAAGATGTCCTACCAGATGTCCAAACAGATGTCCAAAGTAGTAAGGAAATGTCTGCAATGCATTGATACATATATACTTAAGATAATGTTTAGCAGATTAAAAGAAAAATAGGATTTGGTAATAAGGAAAACAGGGGCACACATAATGTGATTTTTACTTTATATAAAACTTGTCATGCATTTAGGATCAGAACAAAGAAAAAACAAAGGAAATGACTGTATCAGTTTGCAAAAAAAGGAACGTCTTGCTATTTATTTTAACAGGATCACAATTTTATATATTTATTCTTGTTGCCTATTATCTTTTCTCTTCTGCATGCTTATGAAAAATAGTACTTTCATGGGAGCAGTTAAGTGTAGTTTTAGTGGTGCCCTGGCCCCAGAGTGGGGGCCTTGTGCCTGGATGTGGGGTTTGTTGCTGGGGGGGGCTAGAGTATGGGGGGTCCTGGAGGTTGGGGGCCCTGTCTATGGCTCTTGATGTTGGGGGTCCTGGCCCTGGTGGTTGGGGGGGGGCTGATGGGGGCAGGGCAGGTAGGCTACCATGTTTATTTGCATACATTTGGGTCAGTGTAAGACAGTGGGGGACCTTCCCTAATTTTTGCCTGGGGCCCTGATTGGTCTCAGTCCGCCCCTTGGTAAGACACAGGATGTGACTAATCAAAGGGGTTCTCAGAGTCAACTAGCAAGATTATAAACAGAGATTTCAGGCACAAAATCAAACTAAATGCAAAGTCAAACTTCAGGTCCAGATTCAGTAACAGGCTGGCAAGAGCAGTACAGAATCACTATTTAAAGACAATATGAAGTTCTGGCTAGGTTTAGCACCAGGCAAGAAGGTGAACAAAATCAAGGTTAAAGTTCAGGCAAAAGAATAGCATTGAGAATCCCACAGAGCTACAGTGCAGTCAGGATACACAATTAAATACACGGGAGCTAATAGAACAACCAGAAGGAAAATAGCACACCAAGTCGACACAAGCAGAGCCCTACATTAGAAGGTAAAGTGAGTCAGTAGATTACAGCACAACAACCAACACTCACATAAGGCAACATCAAAACATTAGCGCAGACTGTACGACAGCAAGGAAAGACAACGTGCAATAAACTTTGTGTCACTAAGCAACACCATAACATAAATGCATTTGCATTATGTTGCTATAAATTTGACTTACAAACTGGCTATTTTATTTTACCTTCAATAGTTTGCTAAGAGGTGTGTGCAAACCATAGAAAACACCTAAGTGTCACTCAACAGATATTTATATCACTTACCAAACAGACAATTACTGCAATTTAGGCAGAAGACATGTTTGGGTCCTAGTTACTTGAGTATTTATGTCAGTATAGAGAAGAAAACCCTGTCCTGGCCATAATGTTTTATAAAGGTCTTTGCCATCCGTTGAAATTTCTGCTGGTTAGTCATTTTGGCAAGGGTTTAAAGAAAATATAGAAAAATCAAAATATTCGCTGATATTACATTATGTGCAGTCAAAATAAATCAAGGTACATAATGAAATTAATAATCATCAACAATTGTCAGACCTGTACCATTTACAAAAACAAAAATTGAGCAGAGCACAGGTAGTTGCACAAAAATAGATAATTTAATAAAACATGAATAAAAATACATAAAATATCACTTGCAAGTGAACAGAAATGACTTGACGTGTTTTGGCTTACGCCGTCATCAGAAGACCTGTACCATTGCCATGTTTGCTGCATGCTTTAACTTTTGAAATAAAGAAGATTTTTTTTTAACTTTCCTAGTGCATATCGTTTTTGGGCTCTATTTTGTGTCGTGGATGGTTGCTTGCCCTTCTGGTAATGCACCCTACAGGTATGTTTAGCTTACTCACAGTAGGTGTGTGCAAATTACAGAGCTGACTAGAGCAGTGAAAGAATGTTTGCTTTGGCGGCGTTCCTCTTGTTTGGCATAGACTTTTATTCAAGGTTATAATTTCAAGAAGCATGGTTGGTTTAATTTACTTATATGGTTTAAATGATCGTGACATTATGAAAGGTTCTGTTTTGTATGGGACATAGCTCAGATCAGGTGCCTGATGAGGTAGGGACATATAGAGTGTGTCATTTGCTACCAATTACATCATCAGAATGACCCATGATGCAAGTTGACCCACTAGCTCATCTTGGAAATATTCATAATTCTGTTGCTCCACAGTGTTGCCCACTATTTAACAGCATCCACACCCTCATCAACATATTTTTGGTCTAATGGTATATCACCAGGAAGGCCTTTCTGCTGCTCAAAGTTATTAAGTGGTATCAGAAAATAATGATGCTAATGACCTTTTTTAGGGAAGTATTGTAAGGGCACATAAAAAAGGTAAAGTCTTTTAAACCAATTTTAGGTATAGTGCACTAAATAATAAGCCTTGGCCTTTATAGGCCAGGATTAAATAATCTTCAATTGAGTGATATCAAATATAGGGGAACAAATATGTGTACAGATGTTGAAAAGAGCATCATCATAGGGCCAGATAAATTATTAGTTTGATATGTGGAAAGATCACAGATTGGATAGTACAGAAGGGCAATCAGGTTGGCCATTATATTTATTTGCAGTGGAGGAGGGTCAACAATAGGGTTAATTGCAGCAGAGAGGATCTGGTTTCACTTTATTGTGGAGGGCAATGGACATTATTAGGATTAATTTGCTTCAGTTAAAGGACAATGGAATCAAGATTGTTTTTTTTTGTTTTTTGTTTTTTTGGGGGAGGGGGTTGTAATGCAAAGTTGATGCACAGGACAATATATTTTTAAATTACCTTCCTTGAGCAAATTTCCTTCTATGTGCTGCGAAGACTGTTTGAATTTTCAGATATTTCCAAGCCCCTCTATGAGACTGTTTATATAAGTTCAACCACAGAGGGCTATCCAGATAGTAAATTTGTTTGAGCACAGGTCCCACGCATGTGCACTATGAAGACGGCAACATTAACTCTGATGTCAGCAACTTTGACAGAGTGAGCATGATTAACACTGAGGCATACAAATATCCCTCTTCCCATCACCCCCTATTACGCTTGTGTGACTCCACTGCACACATGTTCCTAATTAGTTTTGTAAATTATGTATTCTAAGCTCTTGTCACAGAGAAAATATTTCATGTAGAGGCAAGTGTTCCAGAGACTGCTGTTATTGCAGTTACTGAAGATGTGCAGAAAATAAGAATTTATTTTACTAAAAAAGCCTCTGTTTTTATGAATGTATACCAGGGCAGTGTAGTTTGTATGGGCACTTAAAGCTGATGGGGTTTAAGGACATGGTGGGGTGAATATATTTTATTAGGTGGAACTAAGTTTTTTAATGAAATCAAGTGTGCTAAATATAATGTTCCATAGGTATGTTTAAGGTCTACTAACAGCTATGAGCACAGTGCAATAAGCCTTTCAGTTTTGCAAAGCTTGCTGATTTGTATCACCATTTCTCAATTTGCAAATGTATCCCAAAATGCCAGAGGAACTTGCCAAACTTAATTAATTAGGAATAGCAAACTAAATGCAAATAAAAGTTAAAGCACCAACCTAACAACATTGAAGCTAGATTTATATTCACTTCAAACAGACTTGAGTGATCAGTACCAGACGTCTTTTTGTTAAACTTCACAGTCCCTTTAGAGAAGCTGATTTTTCATAGAGTCACATAACTTTCTAAGAAAAAGTTCATAAAGTTCAGATCCTTTATGAATTTGGGTTTGCAAACATCTCTGAACGGCTAGAGCCAAAAAAATGGTTAATTCAGAGCTGTTTATATTAATTTTGAAACTATCAGGAAATGCCTGTTTTGGTAGGAGCAACTTTTGCATCTATGATTGTGGACAATGACACACCTTCCAATTATATTAACATGAAGGGCTAGATTACAAGTGAAGAAGAGTAGGGATGGGTGAATATTTCTAAAAATTCGAAATTTAAAATGAATTTTGATAACATTCTAACATTCTATTTTCAAATTTTCGTTTTTGAATTATTCAATAAATTTGAAAATATTCGTTTGAATAATAGAATGTTTAGCTATGTATTCATTCAATTTTGAAATGTAATATTCGAATTTGAATGTGACATTCGAATTCGAATGTAAGATTCAAATTCAAAATAGTATTTCTAGTCTACAAATGTGTTTAATAAAATGTAATATTCAAATTTAAATGCTACATTTAAATGTCACATTCAAATTCGAAACAGTATTTCTAGTCTAATACTGTGTTTTTTAAATGTAATATTCGAATTTGAATGTCACATTCGAATTTGAATGTCACATTCAAATTCAAAATAGTATTTCTAGTTTACAACTGTGTTTAATAAATGTATTATTCAAATTTGAATGCTACATTCAAATTTGAATGTAACATTCAAATTCGAAAATACTATTTCTAGTCTATTACTGTTTTATAAATGTAATATTCAAATTCTAATGTGACATTTGAATGTCACCTTCAAATTCGAAATAGTATTTCTAGTTTACAACCGTGTTTAATAAATGTAATATTCCAATTTGAATGCTACATTCGAATTCGAATGTAACATACGAATTCGAAATAGTATTTCTAGTCTAATACTGTGTTTTATAAATGTAATATTCGAATTTGAAATAGTAATTCTAGTTTAATACTGTTTTTATAAATGTAATATTCGAATTTCAATGCAACATTCAAATTCGAATGTCACATTTGAATTCAAAATAGTATTTCTAGTCTAATACTGTGTTTTTTAAATGTAATATTCGAATTTGAATGTCACATTCAAATTTGAAATAGTATTTCTAGTTTACAACTGTGTTTAATAAATGTAATATTCAAATTTGAATGCTACATTCAAATTTGAATGTCACATTCAAATTTGAAATAGTATTTCTAGTCTACAACTGTTTAATAAATGTAATATTCAAATTTTAATGTGACATTCAAATTCGAATGTCACATTCAAATTCGAAATAGTATTTCTAGTTTACAACAAATTCAAATTTGAATGCTACATTCAAATTTGAATGTCACATTCAAATTCGAAATAGTATTTCTAATCTAATACTGTTTTATAAATGTAATATTTGAATTTTAATGTGACATTCAAATTCGAAAATAGTATTTCTAGTCTAATACTGTGTTTTATAAATGTAATATTCGAATTTGAATGTGACATTCAAATTTGAATGTGACATTCGAATTAGACTGTGACATTCAAATTCAAAACAGCTCTGAGCACAATGCAATAACCCTTTCAGTTTTGCAAAGCTTGCTGATTTGTATCACCATTTCTCAATTTGCAAATGTATCCCAAAATGCCATAGGAACTTGCCAAACTGAAAAATTAATTAGGAATAGCAAACTATATGCAAATAAAAGTTAAAGCACCACCCTAACAACATTGAAGCTAGATTTATATTCACTTCAAACAGACTTGAGTGATCAGTACCAGACGTCTTTTTGTTAAACTTCACAGTCCCCTAAGAGAAGCTGATGTTTCATAGAGTGACATAACTTTCTAAGAAAAAGTTCAAAAAGTTCAGACACATGAATTTGGGTTTGCAAACATCTCTTAACTGCTAGAACAAAAAAAAAATCCAGCCATGCATAAAGACTTTATTATAAATATGTTAAAATAATTTTACAAGACAAATGGTTAATTCAGAACTGTTTATGTTAATTTTGAAACTATCAGGAAATGCCTGTTTTGCAATTTGCTTACTTTTGATAGGAGCAACTTTTGCATCTATGATTGTGGACAATTACACTTTTTCAAATTATATTAACATAAAGGGGTAGATTACAAGTAAAGATGGGCAAATATTTCTAAAAATTCTAAATTTGAAATGAATTTTGATAAATTCGTTCATTAGAATAGAATTTAGAATGCTTATATAACATTCTAACATTCTATTTTCTAATTTTTGTTTTTGAATTTTCCAATCAAATTTGAAAATATTCGTTCGAATAATAGAATGTTTAGCTATGTATTCATTAAATTTTGAAATGTAATATTCGAATTTGAATGTGACATTCGAATTCAAATGTCACATTCAAATTCAAAAAAGTATTTCTAGTTTACAACTATGTTTAACCCTTTGGCTGCTAATCCACTTCCCACCTGGGTGCTAATATTTTTTTTTATTATTATTATTATTGAAATTTTTGAAAAAAAAAATTTTTTTTTACTTTTTTTTTTTTTTTTTTTTAAAAGACCCCCAAGACTTACACTGTTGGAAAGGGTCAACAATGGTTCTTGGGGGACAGTAGCTGCTTAGATGCCTGAGATACAGGCTTCTAAGCAGCATGCCCCCTCCTCCTATACTTAACATTGTTAAGTATAAATAAAGTTGCGTGGTGACGTCATCACGTAATTGCATGTGACGTCACCGCGCATCACGTGAAGCCCCGGCGATGCCTGTCACTCTACAGGCCCGATCGCCGGGTAGGAGCGGTAAGGAGCCCCCAGATCTCCCTCAAGGTGGGAGAGTGCTCATGAGCCGTCATTAGCACCAGAGTGAGAAACTCTGTGACGGTTCAGAGCCGTCATTAGCACTCAAAGGGTTAATAAATGTAATATTCTAATTTGAATGCTTATTTATATTTTCCGCTGGCTTTACTCCCCCTGATGCTATGGATGCCCCCAGTACTCTGGCCCCAGTGCCACTCCACTGGCTGTGCCTGCAGTAGTTCTGCCCCTGTTAACATCCCTCAAAGGCAATCCTTACAGCTTCCATTTCTGTGCTCATATTACAAGCCTAGAGTTATTTTTATTGTTTGAGTGATAGTCTAGCATGCGCTAACATCTGCATGTCAGATAAAGCGGGTGCATTAAATCCTTCATATAATAGACTGTTAAATAACGTTGGTGTGTAAATTCACTCACATAATATACTTTTATGGGGGCTTTCAAAAATTGTCTGTCAATGCTCAAACATTGAGTCGAGTTAGCACAATTTTGTGCTATATATCAATTAATCTTAAAGGGACTGTAAACACACTTGTAAGTAAAATAAATTTCTGATGTGTAGCTATAGAATAATATATCAGTCAAGTCAAGCGCCCAATTGTCGTGAAGATGGGCGGACAGGTTCCTAAGTTAGGAACATAAGGTTTATAATGTCAGTATGCAACACATTGGTTTTCAGTTATAATTTAAATTAATTAGCGCAATGTATGTAGCATGGTTACCCTTGAAAAGTCAGCAAGGGAAATTTTAACTTCTTTATTTTTAAAATTACAAAAAACACAATTTTCAGAGCTAAATTACATGAAAGGGCGGGTGAAATAAATAGTGAAAATATATTGCAAAGTGTTTTACACTAAATAAACATTTTACATAAAAATATCATGGTGTTTAATGTTTACTGTCCCTTTAAGCATAAGTTACTTCACACATATATACACGTATACATACATACATACATACATACATTCATTCACAGATATTCATACACACATACACATACACCATTGACCCTTTCTTTCATAAATCTAATAGAGCATACAATTTGAAGCAACTTTGCAATTTTCTTATATTATCCAATTTGCTTAATTTTCTTTTTCTTTTTGAAGCATACCTATGTATGCTCAGGAGCAGCAATGGCTGCAAATATATGCCTCTTGTCATTGGCTCAGCTATCTCACTATAGTTCTCTGCCGCCCCTTTAAAAAAAAATTTGGATTTTGGTTTCATATCACTTTAAATTCTTTAGTTCCATTGCATTTTTTTATGTGTGTAGTAATGCAATCTAGAAAGCAATAATCATTTACTTCAGGGGGCATATTTATCAAGATCCAAATGGAGCTTGATGTCCCGTGTTTCCGGCGAGCCTTCAGGCTCTCCGGAAAAAGAAGTTATGAAGTAGCGGTCTAAAGTCCGCTGCTCCATAACCTGTCCGCCTGCTCTGAGGCCGCGGACAGAAATCAACCTGATCGAATATGATCGGTTGATTGACACCCCCTGCTAGCGGGTGATTGGCCACAAATCTGCAGGGGGCAGTATTGCACCAGCAGTTCACAAGAACTGCTGGTGCATTGATAAATGACTACAGCGTATGCTGTCAGCATTTATCGATGTGCGGCGGATATGATACACTACTTCGTATCATGTCCGCTCGCACAATCATAAATATGCACCTTTGTCTCAAAAAGCTCTACATTTTAGAGCAATATTTTAAGTTGTGAATGAGTGCAACACTTAAAGGGACACTGAGCCCAAATTTTTTTCTTTCGTGATTTAGATAGAGCATGCAATTTTAAGCAACTTTCTAGTTAACTCCTATTATCAATTTTTCTCCGTACTCTTTCTATCTTTATTTGAAAAATAAGGTATCTAAGCTTTTTTCTTATTCAGATCTCTGGACAGCACTTTTTTATTGGTGGATGAATTTATCCACCAATCAGCAAGAACAACCCAGGTTGTTCACCAAAAATTGTCCGGCATCTAAACTTACATTCTTGCATTTCAAATAAAGATACCAGGAGAATGAAGAAAATTTGATAATGGGAGTAAATTAGAAAGTTGCTTAAAATGTCATACTCTATCTGGATCACGAAAGAAAACATTTGGGTTCAGTGTCCCTTTAACCGATCACGTGCAATACAGGCACACTAAGTGCACTAATACAGGTCTGCACTATTCATTTAAAGTGTAGGGTGCGCTAAAAAGTTTCAGCCACATAAGATGCTTTGGTTAAAAATTTTAACCATCCAAATCATACCAGATTCAGCGTCATTGTTTGAGCAATTTTGAGAGCAAAATAATTCACCCTGCACCATCAATTATTCTTCAATTTATTTTTATTTTTTTACTGGAATGTCTACTTAAAGGGACAGTTAAGTCAAGATTAAATGTTCATGATTCAGAGAAAATGAAGGATCTTGTAAAATTCAACTCTTTATTCAAAAAATATTCAAAAAATATTAAAAGCAGCAGTTGCAGCTGTACTCATGTCATGTTTGCTGCTGTTAATATTTTTTTTAAAAAGAGTTGAATTTTACAAGATCCTTCGTCTAGGGACTACTTCATTTTCTTTTAATAAAGTGATTATATTTTTTAAACAATAACAATTTTCAAGTAGATGGTCCATTTAAGAATGTATTACACCTTAAAACAACCAATTTTAAATGCAATAAAGGGTAAAATAATACTTAAATTCAGTCCAGGGGAGAGAGATACAGAATGAGAAGCAGGGCAAAAAAAATTAGATTGACTTGTGCTTATTGCTATGTCATCTTATGAATACCCAGAGGATACTTGAAAAAAAAAAATCCGATTTGAAATGTTTAGTGCTTCATACTGTGTAAAATTTTAAGCTTTAAAGCACCACTCAATGCAGTAGAATTGCATACATAACAAGTTCATAATAAAAAGACAATGATTTAACACCTAGGGGCCGATTTATCAAAGTGTCAATCTCAGCGCATTTGTTGGAGTCAATACACTCGCCAGACATCACTGACGCAAATCTACATATGACAGCCATATTTATTAAAAAGTCTGTCAAAAACATGCGCGTCAAGTACGGCATGATGAACATCGGACTGTTGATAAATAAGAGTCATCGATGTTGCGGATATTCCGTTTTTTCCAACTTTATTTATACCATTTCATTACTGTCCATGAACAAGCACATTTCTCTAAAGCTAATCTTTTAGTTTTCATCTGTTAATGTCCAAGAAATAGCTAGATTTATACCTGAACAAACAATAATGTCAGAAATCTTTTGCAAACGTATTTACATATCCTTAAATTCCTTTTTTTGATCTAAACAATGTTGTCTTTCATATCTCTGTGTTTATTTAAATCACTATATGTATATAGAGTAAATATATATTATTCTGAGCAAGAATAATTGTGAATATAACATGTAATCAGGGTATCATATGTATTTATTTGCAATCAATGGATATTTTAAGAGCTGGGCCAGTTTTCTCTCTGCACATGTGTAACCCTTCCTGATTGCAGTCTAGTTTTAAACACCACCCCTATATAGGTGTTAAAAAATGTGCTGACATATAAGATGACATTTCTTATAAAAATGTAATTCAAGAGAAGGAAGAAAAACACTAAAAATAACATGACAATAAAGAGGTGATTTTAATGTTTGCTGTATCTGATTCATAACAGTTTAATGTTAGGTAGACTATCCCTTTGAGCTATCATTTTAAGATTATATGGAATCAAACATCATTTGGTTATTAAAATAATTGTCAACAATATTACACTGTGTGGCATAATGTCATCATCAATGTTTATCTTTAATACTAATTTCACATATACATACTTTCAAAGTATAATACACAATGTAACAAATCGCACTTACAAGTTCTGATGAGTGATCAATGACTCAAGTATAGAGCAATTTGATTTGTTAGTGATAGTAGAAAATGTATATTTCAGATTGGCTGATTTCATTAAACACATGATTATGCATTTACCAATAAGACGTTGTTGAAAACTTTACTAGTTTGTGGGTTGTTTCGAAGTTTGAGTATTGCGTCAAATTTGGTGCGAAAAGTATTGCGTCAAATTTGGTGCAAAGTGGAGAGTGGGATTTGTATTACATGCGTTAAACATGGTGCAAATAGATTTATCCAAAAAAGTAAGTTAGCTATATTATGTAATGTATTTATTTCATTCTTATCCGTATATCTACTAGTGCACAAAATTTGAAGCAATAATATTGTCCCTTTTCTTTGTAATGAGAGACAAAGATGTAACATAATCCATAAGTAGGGTAACATCTCCCTACTTGATTTTATTTAGTAATAAGGGCTAAATAAAATCAACTTAAAAGGACATGAAACCCATATGATTTAGAAAGAGTATACAATTTTAATAAAGTTTCTAATTTACATTTATTAACTAATATGCTTCATTGTCTTGCAGCATCACAAATAACTTTTCTGTGTTTTCAGACTCCCATTGATTTCTATGGCATTTGCGGCCTCAAGGGTGGTGGTTTGAACAATAGGTACGCTGCATCAGAATAGACGCGATCGTACCTGTTGAATATTTGATAAATTGGCAGAGGGTCAAATAGAGTCAAATGGGACAGTGGATGATCAGTATTCCGCTCGATTAACACAAGCATATATTACGTCACACATTTCAACATTTGACAATCTTGACGCTTTGTTAACTACCGCGGATCAACTTCTGCGTCTTATTTGACGCAAAATAAACAGTAGATTTTTTTCTGACAGGTGTATTTTTTTCTCCCATTTTCCGGCCCCCTGCATCATGTGACAGACATCAGCAAATCACAGACTAGTATGTGTATACCCTGTGAGCTTGTGCACATGCTCAGTAGGATATTGTTCTACAGAAAGTGGGTATATAAAAAGATTCTGCAAAATTTGATAATGGAAGTAAATTGGAAAGTATCTTAAAACTGCATTTTCTTTCTGAATCATAAAAGTTTATTTTGACATGAGTGTCTCTTTAAGCCACCAAAAAATAATACAAACTGCTATTTTCCTGAGGTGTTATCTGAACAAATTTCATATGACTGTAATATAATTTGATGTATCTGAAGATTTTCACCTCTAAATATTCATGCTGAAAGAAATATACAATTGGAGAAAAATTTAATATTTTATTCAGCAGAAATGTTTAGATGTGAATTGTATAGGGATACATAGAATTCAAATATAGTGCAAGTTAAGCATAATGACAACAATAACAAAATACAATTGCATTTATATTTAAATTTAGTTGAAAAAGTCAGCAGCTGTATAAATTATCAAAGTTTATTTACCATAAACTAACTACATTTTTTCAAGTTTTTTCTTTAGATGTCTTATAAACCATTCCTTTTAATTTAATAATAACATTCAGTAGTTCCTTCCATGGCTCTTTTTTAATATAATTACTGTAAACAATTGTCATTTCTGTGCCCAAGTAACCATTTATTTGAAAGAATACGTTCTCCGGCAGAATGCGTTAGAAAAGTTTGCACCCCAGTCTAATCTGGGCAACGGATGAAATAAGGACACAAATCAATTTTTCTATCCACTGTACCAAGAGTAATGAGAACGTGTTGTTGTCTTCATTAAAGGAACATTATAGAATAACTATAAAATACACTTTCTTTTACAGCATTTATTTTTAAACAAATTTCCATCTCTTACTATAGTTTGAAAACCGAAGCGGCAGACAGCTAAAAGTAATTTTACGGCTCCATTTTAGTACCAGGTTTCCATTGAAAAGGTTTTCGCTTTGTGAGCGGTCGCACTTTTCGTGTAGGTGTAATTCTTTGAATTCAAATCAGCCAATAGGATGAGAGCTACTGAATTCCTATAGGCTGATTTGAACAGCCAATATAATTTCAGTAGCTCTCATCCTATTGGATGATTTGAACAGTCAATAGGAATTCAGTAGCTCTTATCCTATTGGCTGATTTGAACAGCCAATAGGATTTCAGTAGCTCTCATCCTATTGGCTGATTTGAACAGTCAATAGGATTTCAGATAAGAGCTACTGAAATCCTATTGACTGTTCAAATTAGCCAATAGGATAAGAGCTACTGAAATCCTATTGACTGTTCAAATCAATAGGATGAGAGCTACTGAAATTCTATTGGCTGTTCAAATCAGCCAATAGGAATTCAGTAGCTTTCATCCTATTGGCTGATTTGAATTTGAAGAATCAAATCAGCCAATAGGAATGCAAGGAACGCCATATTTAATTGTGTACCTTAAATTCACTATTCAGTGTACGGCGGCGATCATACGAAGAGGATCCTCCAGGTTCCATGGTTCCACGGTTGCCGGTCTTCAGTTCTGTGGTCGCCGGTCTTCATTTGCGCCGTCCTGGATGAAGATAGAAGAGGTCGCCGCTTAGAAGAAGACTTTACCGCCGGATTTCAGGAACCGGGAGTACCTATCTGGGGGTTAGAGTTAGGCTTTTTTTTTGGAGTTTTTTTATTTTTTAGATTAGGGATTTAGGCGCTAAAAAAGGGCTGAATGCCATTTTAAGGGCAATGCCATACAAATGTCCCTTTGGGGGTGTTTTTATTTTGGGTTGACTTTTTTATTTTCATAGGGATCAGATTTAATTTTTTAATTTTTAATAATTTTGTTTATTATTTTATGTAATCTTAGACTTTTCTATTTTCTGTAATTTTAGCTTAATTTTAAACTTATTATTTTTTTTTTTTTTTTTTATTTTAATTGTAATTTAGGATTATTTTAATTTATGTAATGGGGCTAATTTATGGGGTGTTAGGTTAAGGGGCTGAGTGATTAGTTATTTGCATTGTGGGGTTTGGCGGTTTAGGGGTTAATAGATTTATTAGGTTAATTGCGATGTGGGTTAATAGCGTATTAGGGGTTAATAGTTTAAATAGATAGTTTGCATTGTGGGGGCATTGCGGATTAGGGGTTAACAGATTTAATAGATAGTTTGCGTTACGGGGCATTGCAGATTAGGGGTTAATAGATTAAATAGCTAGTTTGCATTGTGGGGGCATTGCGTATTAGGGGTTAATAGTTTAAATAGATAGTTTACTTATTATAAGTTGTGATGTGAGGGGGATGGCGGATAGAGGGGTATTGACGTGTCGGGTTAGATTTCAATGGGAAAAAGGTCTCAAAGAGCACCTTTTTCCTGTTTTACACCTAGTTGAGCTGGGTGTAATTTTTGTTAAAGGGACACTGTAACCAAAAATAAACTTAGCATAAATCAATTAAAAGATTTGAAAAAATACACTTTTCAAATCACTCTAATTTTCAAAAATGTACCTTTTCGCCCCTATTATATTTAATTTTTTAAATATTTTCCAAACCCACTCAGTGGGTACTGTTGCTGGCTGTCCAATCCGGACGGAGAACCCAGGTTTGAATATGGCGGCACCTAGCCGCAATGCGCATGTGCAGACTTGCGCAACATCATTAAAGACGTCTATCCCTGGATAATATCGGCATCAGAAGCAGATGCGTGAGCTCAAGGGCATAATGCGCATGTGCAAGCTAATAATTAAATATTAATGATATGCAACTAGACAGCCGCTGATTGGAGGAAGCAATGAGCGATTGCACAGCCCATATTAGTGGGTTGTCGCTCATTACGTCATGACTAAAAATATAAAAACATTTTTAATATGTTAAACAGGTCGTTTCACATTTAAGTGCATTTTGTTAGTCTCATATTAAAAATGTTTTCATATAATCGTTGTACATACAAAAAATCTTTTTACAGTAATCCTTTAATGTATCGGCTTTGCGTGGGCATTGGAAACCGTGTAGCGGCTTCCTATACTTTGTATGGGACACAATAATGTTTATGGCAGCCGGAGTCCGGTTGCCAAATTGGGTTATAACGGGCCGTTGGAAACAGTCGATAAACGATATTGCTACTGACAGCTTATTTATCGGTTTGCGAGTGCACGCAAACAGAATTACGGCTCAATGGAAACGAGCCCTAAGAGTTTAAACACACAATGAAACGTGCACCTAGTGTGCTATTGTGCTGCTCCAGATGAGGATAAAGCCAGAGGGCCTGATATTCAAAAACTCACAGGCACGGGGAGAAATCACTCAAAATCCTTGGGATTTTTTTTAGACCTTGTATTGTAATGTAGGAGTGTCATGAACTCCTCAGTTCCACCTTAACTTATGTTACTACATCTCACATACCACCTTAAGAATCAATTATCTGGCTCTCTTTTCCTTTAAAAGCTTTCCATTTCCCATACACCTTTGCTGGTTTATTGAAGGTTGATACCCACTCACTCTCCAGCCTTTCTTGTTACTTGTCTAAAACAGAGTATCACTTGTTCTGTGATTAGCTCTGTCCCCTTCAACTGAAGCTACTTCTCATCTAAAGCAGAAGTCACCTGTTGACACTGCAGCGCACACGCCGCTCTAACAACTTCCAGCTTAACAGACACAGGCCGCAATCTGCAGAGAGGATCAGAGAAGCTGCACGCACACAGCTGCTAGAGCCAGGTTCCGTATACAAGTGTTAGCATTGCCGTTAAGACTGTGAACTTATCTTTACCGTATGGTGTAATGTTTAACAGCGCAGCAAGCTGATACAGTATTCTTAACACTGTTTACAAATCTTTACTGCAAGGTGTATTATTTAAAGGCCCAGCAAGCTGAAACAGTAAACTTAACACTGTGAACTTATCTTTACCACAAGGTGTATTATTTAAAGGGCCAGCAAGCTGAAACATTATACTCCACACTGTGAACTTATCTTTACCGCAATGTGTATTATTTAAAGGCACAGTATTACCTTAAAGGGGACCTCACGTATCTGTCACAAACCTATATAAACTGCTACTTATTATCTAAAAGTTTACATAGTACAAACTTATCTCTGGACCCAGATATAATTCACCTGATCTTACTACTTATAATTTTGAGGTGAATATTCCGGGCTACATTAATCCAGGTGATTAAGACTCTGTCTCCTCACTAGCAGACAGACTTAATCACATGATACATACAAACTATTTACCAGAGAATACTCATAATCAGACTAAAGAAACAGCAATCGAATTGCTGATCATTACATAATAAACCAGCCATAAAATCTATATTTGATAATGGAGCCCAGTGACCTGACATCACAAATCCATACCCTAAATCAGCGTTTGGATAGTCTGACACAGGCTTTTAGAGATCTGCAGGTAGAAAACCAGAGTCTCAAAGCCTGTTTAAGGGAAGCATTGTCAAATAGGAACTCTGGAACTGATCATCAAGCAGAACCCCAAGTCTCCTACCCGGAGAAATTTTCTGGAGATCGTTCTACATTTAGGTAGTTTAGGAATGCATGCCTCTTGCTTTTTGACCTTCGTCCTAGGACATATGCAACTGATAGGTCCAAGGTTCTAACCATACTCTCCTATCTCAGGGGAGAACCCAGGGCCTGGGCCGACTCCTTTTATGAGACCCAGGACCCCATTCTAAATTCCCTGGATGCTTTCCTAAAGGCATTATCAGGCCTCTACGATGACCCCTACCGTCAAATAACTGCAGAAAGTAAACTCAGGAACTTAAAGCAGTCTAAAGCACCGGTAGAAGAGTACATTACCAGATTTAGAATCTGGGCTAGAGATTCCCTCTGGAATGAGGTATCTCTAAAAAACCAATACCGTCTCGGACTTGCAGAGGAGATCAAGGATGAGCTCGCCAGGATTGGTATACCGGATCGTCTTGACGACCTTTATGCCCTCACGATTACAATTGACAGACGCCTTAGAGAGAGGAAGCAGGAAAGAAGCCCATCTACAGCACCTGTTCCGGGGTACTGCCAACTCCTCCAACCGTTGGTCCACCGTCTGACCAACCCATGGACATCAGTTTTATTAGGGGTCCACTTACCCCGCAGGAAAAGGCTAGACGCCAAACTGCGAATTTATGTATGTACTGCGCAGGTACTGGTCATGCAGTTAAGGAGTGCCCTCTATTACTAAAGCAGAAGATAGATAAGATCCATAACATAAAACATTGTTTCCACACAAAAACCACTGCTACAGCTTACCTTACCATTCCCTTGCTTTTGCAGTGGGATCGACACAGGATAGAGTGTAACGCAATCATCGATACAGGCGCTTGCGCCAACTTTATTGATTTACGTTTGGTTGAATTAAATAAAATACCCTTTCAGTTTAAAAGCACACCTTTGCCTATAAAAGTCATTGATGGTTTGCATTTAGCATCTGGTCCAGTGTCTCAACAGACTATTCCTTTACTCGTTTCCTCTCCACCTGGTCACACTGAAACTATCTCCTTTGATATTATTTCTTCTCCCATTTACCCTATTGTTCTGGGAATCACTTGGCTTCAACTACACCAACCTGTGGTACATTGGGATACCCTCACCATTTCATTCTCCTCTCCCTACTGTGTCTCAACTTGTTTTCCAAACACTCACTTGTTCACTACTTCCTCATCTCCTATTCCTACACAATATCTTGACTTCTCTGCTGTCTTCAATAAAACAGAAGCCGAGTCGTTGCCCCCACATAGGCCTTACGATTGCCCCATAGACTTACTTCCCGGGGCAACCATTCCCTATGGCCACATCTATCCTCTTTCTAGACCTGAATTGGCTCATTTAAAAACCTATATCACTGATAATCTAAAAAAAAGGTTTTATTAGCCCTTCCACCTCCCCTGCCGGTGCCGGCATTTTTTTCGTGAAAAACAAGGATGGGTCTTTACGTCCGATAATAGATTATAGGGAATTAAACAAGCGTACTAAAAAGAACAGGTACCCTTTGCCTCTCATTCCCGAGTTAATTGAGAGGTTAAGAGGCGCCACTATTTTTACTAAACTTGATCTTAGGGGCGCCTACAACCTTGTAAGAATAAGGTCCGGAGACGAGTGGCTGACTGCATTTAGGACCAGGTATGGTCTTTTCGAATATACAGTTATGCCATTCGGGTTGTGTAATGCTCCGGCAACATTCCATAATTTCATTAATGATATCTTTAGGGACATCCTCGACACTTTCCTGGTGGTCTATCTAAACGATATTCTTATCTATTCTTCCTCTTTCTCTGAACATGTCAAACACGTCAGGTTAGTGTTATCCAGATTACAGACACATAAGCTGTATGTCAAGTTAGAGAAGTGTCTCTTCCATGTAAATGAAGTATCATTTCTTGGCTATCGCATTAGCAATAGCAGGATATCTATGGAGGATAGTAAAATCTCTGCCATCACCACTTGGCCTATACCTTCCAACATAAAAGAAGTCCAGCGGTTCTTAGGCTTCGCCAATTTTTACAGGCGCTTTATCTGCAATTTTGCAGCCATTGCTAGGCCACTCACTAACCTGACTAGGACCTCTAAGCCATTCATCTGGACTCCAGAAACTCAAAAGGCATTTGAACTCCTTAAATCTCTATTTGTTACTTCCCCAGTACTGCACATTCCCAACAGCAAAGCACAATTCGTATTGGAAGTGGATGCGTCCAAATACGCCATTGGATCTATTCTATCCCAGAGACTCTTACCAAAAGATCCTTTGCACCCAGTGTGTTACTTCTCCAGACTCCTTACACCTGCTGAACTCAACTATCCAGTGGGGGAAAAGGAGCTTCTCGCAATTAAGACTTCATTTGACCAGTGGAGACATTTGCTGGAGGGCGCAGAACATCCAATAGTAATTTATATGGACCATAAAAACCTACAATATCTTCAAACTAGTCGTACTTTGTCAGCTCAGGTGGAGCTTGTACTTTTCACGATTCAATTTCACCATCACATATCGACCTGGTTCAAGAAACGGTAAGGCGGGCGCTCTGTCTCAAAAAGATATTAAGCCTTCCACTGCTCATCCCAACTCAACAATAGTTCCCGTTACATCCATAATTGGTGTACTCTCACCTGATAGCACTGAATTAAAGAACCAACAACAACTGGATACAACAAAGGCTACTTACCCTCTCACCCCTGATCAAAACGGTATCCTCTGTAATAAGTCAAGATATTACATACCACCATCTCTCCGGACAAAAGTGTTATCTATAACTCATGATTCCTCCTTAGCTGGTCATTTGGGAATACATAAGACCTATGACCTTCTACAAAGGCACTTCTGGTGGCCTTCTATGAGACACTCAGTAAAACAATATATAAGTTCCTGTTCCACCTGTCAAACCATCTCATCAACTCCCTCTGGGCCTATTGCAAAACATACCCTTACCAGACTATCCATGGGCATACGTCTCTATGGATTTTATCGTTGATCTTCCAAGCTCCTGTGGCATGACTGTCATCTTTTTCGTAGTTGACCTGTTCTCTAGAATGGCCCACTTCATTCCTACAGCTTCACTTCCTACAGCACAGCAGACTGCAGATCTATTTATCAAAGAGATTGTTCGACTGCATGGCCTTCCAGTATCTGTACTCAGTGACAGAGGGTCGCAATTTACATCCAAGTTTTGGAGATCCCTATGTCAATCTCTTGGCATTCAGCAACACCTGACTACATCGTACCACCCGCAAACAAATGGGCTATGTGAACGTACCAACCAATGGTTGGAGCAATACCTGAGATGTTTTTGCTCCCATAAACACGACTCTTGGGCTTCGCTCCTTCCCCAGGCTGAATTTTCTTTCAATAACACTACTAATTCATCCACAGGATTTTCACCCTTTTATGTCAACTCAGGAAGGCACCCTCGTTTTCACCCGCTACCTCCTGCAAACAGTCCCTGTCCACAAGTAAATGGCTTGGTCAACTCCATTAAACAGACCTATACTGTCATACAAGAGAACATCAAGCAAGCACAAGCCACCCAGAAACGATACTACGACCTACGCCATCGTCCCCAACCCGCCTACAAAGTGGGTGACTTAGTTTGGCTCGCCACCAAAAATCTTAAATTACCTACACCCTGTAGGAAATTCAATAAACTGTTTGTGGGACCCTTCCCGATAGTGGCTATAAGCAATCCTGTCACTGTTACCCCACAACTCCCAGCAACTTACCGTATACATCCCACATTTCATGTGTCACTTGTCAAACCCTGTGATCCCTCTAACCATGTCTCTCCATCTCCTCCGGAATCTCCTACACCTGACCCCAAATACGAAGTACATTCTATAGTCGACTCCCGAAGGTATCACGGTGAACTAAAATACCTTGTCCGCTGGTCGGGGTATGACTCATCTGAGGATTCCTGGGAGCCGGCATCCAATCTATCGGCTCCCCGTCTGGTGTCTGTGTTCCACCGTAGGCATCCTGATCGTCCAGCGCCTTGACACCTCCTTGAGGTTCTTTTGAGGGGGGGATGTGTCATGAACTCCTCAGTTCCACCTTAACTTATGTTACTACATCTCACATACCACCTTAAGAATCAATTATCTGGCTCTCTTTTCCTTTAAAAGCTTTCCATTTCCCATACACCTTTGCTGGTTTATTGAAGGTTGATACCCACTCACTCTCCAGCCTTTCTTGTTACTTGTCTAAAACAGAGTATCACTTGTTCTGTGATTAGCTCTGTCTCCTTCAACTGAAGCTACTTCTCATCTAAAGCAGAAGTCACCTGTTGCAACTGCAGCACGCACGCCGCTCTAACAACTTCCAGCTTAACAGACACAGGCCGCAATCTGCAGAGAGGATCAGAGAAGCTGCACGCACACAGCTGCTAGAGCCAGGTTCCGTATACAAGTGTTAGCATTGCCGTTAAGACTGTGAACTTATCTTTACCGTATGGTGTAATGTTTAACAGCGCAGCAAACTGATACAGTATTCTAAACACTGTTTACAAATCTTTACTGCAAGGTGTATTATTTAAAGGGCCAGCAAGCTGAAACAGTAAACTTAACACTGTGAACTTATCTTTACCACAAGGTGTATTATTTAAAGGGCCAGAAAGCTGAAACATTATACTCCACACTGTGAACTTATCTTTACCGCAATGTGTATTATTTAAAGGCACAGTATTACCTTAAAGGGGACCTCACTTATCTGTCACAAACCTATATAAACTGCTACTTATTATCTAAAAGTTTACATAGTACAAACTTATCTCTGGACCCAGATATAATTCACCTGATCTTACTACTTATAATTTTGAGGTGAATATTCCGGGCTACATTAATCCAGGTGATTAAGACTCTGTCTCCTCACTAGCAGACAGACTTAATCACATGATACATACAAACTATTTACCAGAGAATACTCATAATCAGACTAAAGAAACAGCAATCGAATTGCTGATCATTACAAGGAGTCTCTGTTTCACATAAAGAACACTACATAACAACATAGACATTTCTCAAGATAAAATTTATGTTTCTACATTTTTTTATGGGCCTAGCTGTACCGACGGCACTTCTTAGAATATCTCTCCTGAGTAGCGAAATTTTGAATATCAGCCCCAGGGAACCAGTCAGGAGCAGGGTATATCCATATGCTACAATCACTGGAATTATCCCCATCTGATCCTGCATAAGAGGATGTGATTTTGACTAGCTGAGATCACAAGTAGAGCTCAATTGTTATAGTGAGAAGTGCAAATGCGACTTCAAGGTTGCAATATTTTTACTATTAGAACAGATATTTCAAGTAACAAATAAAAAAATATTGCAACCTTTTCATGTGCAAACTAACGGTAACTAAATCTCCCTAAACTTTCAATGACAAGCGCAAAGTGGAAACTTACACTAATATTACAAGTCCAATATTAATCCTTTTACTTGAGTGATATTCATATATCAAAGTATTTTGTATAAAACCAAATAATACTTTAATATTGTTGAATAGCATACAGGCCTTAATACAATGTTATTATAACAAGCAAGGATATAATGGTATCAGTCTTGCAACGCGTTTCTTGGCTCTCCTGGCCGTTTCATCAGGCCTGATGAAACGGCCAGGAGAGCCGAGAAATGCGTTGCAAGACTGATACCATTATATCCTTGCTTGTTATAATAACATTGTATTAAGGCCTGTATGCTATTCAACAATATTAAAGTATTATTTGGTTTTATACAAAATACTTTCTGCCTTGTATATACACGCTGATAACAAGCAAGCCACTACCAGGAGCTGGAAGAGTGCTGTATACCGGAGAAGAGCCAGCTGGTTTGCTCTGATTACCAGCCCGCTTCCACAAGCACATTGGTGTGCTCTGATACTGTGTGAGTACCCTGTGCATATTATACCAGCAGCTAATTGTATCCAGTTTATACAGATACACACATTTGTGCGCCTCTTTCTCACCCTTATCTTTAGAAGTTCTACTCCCAGCTGGGGACAGTATTTGGAGAGTGCAGCCGAAAATATTGGAGCCCGACTACATCCTTTTTGGGGACATTTCTGAAATATTTTACATCCTATTGGAACTATCTAGGATTATTATGGACGATCCAATGGAGTTTGGCAACATTTAATGAGGTTCCCCTTTCCATCTATACACGCGCTCATTAGTATCACTTTATTTGATATTTTAAATGGTTGATTATCTGTTGTTTATTTGTTATTTACATTTTACATTGTGACTAGTACATTGCTTTGCACTAGTTTTTTATGTTAATAATACACTTAGCACCCTCTGGGGACTTATGTCTCTTTTAGTGTAAGGGAGAGATGTATTTTCTAATTATGTCAATTTTATTTTTGAAGTGATCAGCAATAATCTGAGCAGTGAGATTGGTAGTGGGTGGGTGCAGGTGGACGTAGAAGGGAGTTAAAGGTTGAAAACAGCCTTCTGGGTTTGGATGCGTGAGTTGATATGAGGGAAGAGAAATAGGCTTGCTTGGCCAAGCAGAGGGCAGAGTTTTATGATCTGAGGATGAATTTAAAGTGCAAGAAATCTTAACGGTTGCATGATATTTTCCATATACGTTCAGCAGTCTGTGAACATTGCTGAAGATAGAGGGTCTGTTTGGGGTGCCATGGTTGTCGTCGGGTGCATGAGGCACCCCAAACAGTGCAGCTTTGTCAAGTGAATATTTTAGTGTGAATTATTCATTCTTTTAAAATCCTTTGTTTAAGGTGAAGCAACGCACTACTGGAAGCTAGCTTAATACATGGGGTGAGCCAATGGCTAACAGGCATATAAGGGCAACCACCAATCAGAAACTACATCCCAGTAGTGCAATGTTGCTCCTAAGCCTACCTAGGTATGTTTTTCAACAAAGGATTCCAATATAGCGAAGCAAATTAGATAATGGAAGTAAATTGGAAAATTGTTTAAAATTGTTCTATCTGAACCATGAAATAAATTTGGGGGGTTTATTTTCCCTTTAGCCAAAGTGAAAAGCTCTGTCATTGTGACTGCTTGTACAGGACTTCATAGACAATAAAACTGGCCTCATAGGTTTTATTTTAACACTATTTCAAGACCTTTTTACAAAGTGCATTGATTTTGTGCGTAGACAAAACACACTGTCATTTTTAGATGAACTTTAAGGTACAGTGTACTGTAAAATTAAGTTCCACTTGATGTGTTTACAATGACTTGCTATACCAGCTGCAGAGTTTAAAATCTTTAGGAAATTGTTTGAAGTCACAACCTAGTCAAATGGGCTAAGCTTTCAGGGAGAGTTTATCTCTATATTTACACAAAATCCTCCTTATCTTTTCTCTCACTGTACACACAGTGAAACCATTACTTAGGAAAAAAATAACCTTATTATCTCTCTGACTCCACCCCACTCCACCGACCACCCCCCCCCCCCCCCCCCCACACACACACACACAGGGAACTTAATTTCTTCTAAGATTTCTTGTTTCTTATTTATAACCAGAACCTAATTATTGAAATATACAGTATAGGTGAGGATACAACAGGCCTTTGCTGGTGTTGCAAATTATAACATAAATGGAAACAATTTAATACAGTCCAGCAGGTAAAATAGATTATTGGTACATTAAAGGGGAAAAAAATCACAGTACACTGTCCCTTTAATATACAATAGCCTACATTCAATAAGGCTTATTTTCAAAGCACATTTAGGCTGTGAAGCAATGGCATTTGTTTTTTAAAGAAAAAAATAATTAAAACCTTTTTGCCTAATCCATTTGAGCTAGGGCACTATAGGCAGTGTAAGGACCAGCATGAGAATGTAGCAACCTAAGGGTTGAGGGTGTAGGGAGTGAGATAGGAGAAGAGGGCTAGATAGAGAAGCTAGTGTAACATTGTTGCAAGTTTGGGGAGGAGCCCCTTCCTTACCTTAAAAAGAACAGCTTTCAGTTACCTGTCACTCTTTCTCCTTGGATCCTGAAGCAGAGACTTTTTTCATTTATCTTCAAGTTCCTAGGCCTCCTCCTTCAAGCCACCATGCATCGTCCCAGGCGATCAGTTCTGCCTCCAGAACGGTTTCAGGAGCTGCAGTTTGTATCACCTTCAAAGAAAAAATAGTTAAGTCAAATTGCATGTAATGATGAGATTGACAATGTTATTCCACCCACACAGCACACTGATAGGCACTCTGTACAGGCAGTGGTTGATATACATCCCCCTCCTGTTAGTGATACAGATTTGATAAATACTGTCCCTGAATCCCCAGTACAGCAGGTGGTGGCTGACATTGATTATACTTTACACACTACAGCAGTGCAGTCCGTTATTAACCCCTTACTTCAAACATACATTGAGGGTTTAGTGCCTGCGGTTATTCATCCAGACATTGGTGACTCAGGGCCTTCCCTGACTATTAGTGGTTCAGGGCCTTCCGATGTTAACACAGTTATTGGTGGTTCAGGGCCTTCCCATCAGAATGTTACTAGGCCACATGCTGAGAAAAATGTGGGTTCTGTCCCTTTAGCCCCTTCTGACCTCTTACCTGTTTCTTCTGTGGCATCCCTGTTTGCCTCAGTCCCTCCGTTAGCGGCATCCGCTGTTTCCTCCTTCTTTTCGTCCATCGCGGCTGTGATGGTTTCTTCGTCCGCTTTCCTGTCTTCCTCCAATCTGGTTGGCCAATTCGCCCCACCGGAAGTTGACGCCACACATCCTGCCCCTTTCGGTGATGTCACCGGAAGTCACTCGCAGCGCGGTCATAAAGCCAGTCGGTCTGGTACTCAACAGCTCCAGGAAGGTGAGAATCAAAAGAGGACTTTGGCGATGGCAGGACCAGCGCAGTTAGGCAGCAATATCATCCGACATCAGTTAGAGCAAGGGCAGTGAGGGTCGGAGCTAATCGAAGGGGGCAAATAGGCCGAAAATCTGTTTCTTGGTGGCTAGGAATTAACGCAGCAAATAGGGGCTTAAATCAGGGCAGCAAAGGGATCATGTTCAGTGGGGCGAAAGCACATACATGCGCAAATGATAACACATTTCAGGGATCTTTGGGAGCGTCAGGTTTCTTAGATGCTAACACGGGTATGAACCTGAGTAATATAGGAACGAATGTGGCAGCTAATAATACCAATGGGAATGCAATTAATAATGTGCGGGCAAATTATCATCCTTGTGTAAATGTGATGACGAATGTTGTTCCTGCTGGAAGCGATATTATTAATACTCACCCTGTCCCTGCTGCCCCTGATGTGTGCATGAATAATGCATTGCAGGTGCATGGCAGTTTGAGTGCACCTGATGCTAGGCCTGTAAATAGGGTGTCACTATTAATCTTGTACAGGGCATATTGCTGTTGACTCCGGTCATTCTATATTAACAAATGCAGATCCTGCCATTCCCCAAGTTCTCAATGCTCGCAACTTGTTTTCTTTATTGCAGGGCGTAATTCAGCCACAGACATCCTTCCCAGCCATGGCTACAGCCACCGATATGTAAGCTGCAACCAGCACTTTAGCCCAGACGTCTCCTCCAGTGGCTCATACTTTCCAGGTCCCAGATGTTTCTCCAGTTCGGACGGCTTCGGAGTTAGCAGTGCGGGAACCCTCATCTTCTGCTAATGGTGAGTCACATGTCTTTACACATGATAAAACAGACTCAGCAGATTCCTCACTATCTGACTCTGACTCAGGTTGTGCCACTTCTTTAGGGTTAAAGGGTAAGGGTCAGAAAAGGATGTTTAGCATGGTGAAGAAAATGTGGCATGAGCTTCAGTCTGGAGCATATAAGCAGTCTGCCTCAGTTCCATCCTTAGTAGATCCAGTAGTCACGCAGTTAACTCCTGCTGATAAGCCTTTACAGCACACTCCTTTTAGCTCCATCCCTGAGCACAAGGTAGCTTTGCACGGGGATACAATTCCCTCATATATCCCGTCACTTCATGCTCATTTAAAACCTAAGGCTATTAAAAGAATACAGCAAGGAAAATACGTAAATGTTTTTGAATTATCACCAGAAGCTTAAAAGCTCTAAAGGCACGGACCCAAAAAGGTTTCAACGTCCAGAGACATTTGAGGAATGATTTATTTGTTGTAGGGTGTTCACATCTTGTTATTTAGAAAAGTATCCCAGCCAGAGCCATGCAATATTGAAGTACACCGATTCCATTCACTGGATCCAGAGGAAGTACAGTGATGGGGCATGGAGGAATTTCGACTCTGAGTTCAGGCATAAGATGGCTGGTAATACAGTCCTTACATTTGACTACACAGACACTCATCTGTGGCAACGCCTGGGCCCTCAATGTTCTCTCTCCCTGTCCATCTCTGCCTCTACTCAGTCCTTTCATAACCAAAAAGGAAAACGTAAGGGTGGATCTTGCTGGGCATTCCAAGAAAACAGGTGTAATAAGGGAGGTGTCTGTGGTTTCAGACATAATTGTAAGTTTTGCGGTGGTTTGCACCCAGAATGTGATTGCAGAAAAAAGAATAGTACCAACAATAGACCCCAAACCAGGGAAAGGCCCCCTCCCCAGTGAAAGTGCTCGCTCTTGAACCTTGGCTATTGGATTACCCCAATTGCCAAGCTGCAAATTTGTTAAGGTATGGTTTTATTAATGGTTTTATGATCCCTGTAAACTCAGGAATCAGAGGTTCAGTTAATTACCATAACCTGCGTTCGGTATACCAGTACACCCATATAGTAAAAGAAAAGCTTGCCAAAGAATTAACCCTTGGACGTATGATTGGCCCCTTCCCATATCCACCATTCAAAGGTATGGTTGTATTACCATTAGGTGTAGTCCCTAATAAGGAGCCAGGGAAATTGCGCCTAATACAGCACCTTTCCTACCCCAAAGGGAGTTCAGTGAACAATGCCATCGATCCTGGGCTTTGCTCAGTGCGCTATCAATCTTTCGAAAGCACTCTGGAGCTAGTTAGAGGGGCCGGGAGGGGTGCTTTGTTGACAAAATTAGATATAGAGTTCGCTTTTCGATTATTGCCCCTACATCCTTCTGCCTTTCCACTCATGGGATGTAAGTTTGATGGTAGTTTCTATGTGGATCGCTAAAAGAAAAAAAAAACACCTAAGTAGGTAAAAGAAATACCTTTAAGCACAATTAGAAAAATCATTTTACTGTGGTATAGTATTTAAAAATTAACTTTTATTAATATAGATTATAAGAACTGACAGCTAAAAAAATGCGCTGCCCTGCAAAATATTAAAAACACTACAATACTGGTCATGGAAGTATATCCAATTAAATTCAAACTTTATTAGTTGCTAATTTGAGGTTACTGTGACTATATGCTCTTTTGCATTAGTTCAAATATCTAGCGTATTATAATATATCATTCACCGATTGTTACAGTGAACTTACAAGCTTGGTTTAAAGGGCTACAACTTTGTGGCAGATAGTACTGTTGAATAAATAAAATCAGTGCAAATAATATTGTGCAGGTTTGTATATCTCACTGTAATAAAATGCCCCAATTGATATTCTAACTTTCAAGGGTCTATGATCACAACAGCTTATAATAAATTTTAAGCCCTATAAATATAAAATAAATAAGTTTAAATCAGAAGATATTACGCTAGAAAATATATTAGTCAATAATTACTAAAGGGCCTGAACAGTATACGCTACAAATTCTGACTGCTGCCCGGCTTTGCGTCAGGAATGCGTCAGTTAAAGTTTATAATATAAAGTTGAATGTGATAAATATTTCTATAATTAGACCAGTAAAGAGCAGGGGCGCGATCAAATATACGGCGCAGGTTTCGGCGCAAGTGTGGGAACCTGCGCCGTCCGTAATGTCACCTCGCACATCGGGGTATTACATAAACCCTGCCGGCAGTTCATAAAGTGCCGTAAGCCTGATAAACTAGTGATGTCCAGAAATGAGCGTAAAGACAAATTTCTGGAGTCGCTAGTGACTTACGGCACTTTAGAAACTGCTGGCGCCTAAGAAAAGTAAATAAAATAACAAATCTCCCATAAAAGTCTAACACGCCTCATAAAAAATAAGCCCAACGCGTAAAACCCCTATATCCGCAATCCCCCCCTCTCATTACTAATATTAAATGTATTAACCCCTAGACCGACAACCCCCCACAACGCAATATGCTTATTTAAACTATTAACGCCTATATCCGCCATCAAACACACACCGCAAGTAATAACTAAATTATTAACCCCTAAATCCGCCAACCCCAACATCGCAAACTACCTATTAAAAATATTAACCCCTTATCCGCCATTAACCCACAACGCAATAAACCTAATCAAGTATTAACCCCTAAACCGCCATAGCCCACAATGCAATAAACCTAACCCCTAACCTAACCCCCCCAACCTAACCCCCCTAAATAAACTAAAATTAGCTAATTTACAAAATACTAAAGTTACCATTACAGTGGGGAAAAAAAGTATTTAGTCAGTCACCAATTGTGCAAGTTCTCCCACTTGAGAAGAAGATAGAGAGGCCTGTAAGTTTCATCATAGGTATACCTCAACTATGAGAGACAAAATGTGGAAACAAATCCAGACAATCACATTGTCTGATTTGGAAAGAATTTATTTGCAAATTATGGTGGAAAATAAGTATTTGGTCACCTACAAACAAGCAAGATTTCTGGCTCTCACATACCTGTATCTTCTTCTTTAAGTGGCTTCTCTTTCCTCCACTCATTACCTGTATTAATGGCACCTGTTTTAACTTGTTATCAATATAAAAGACACCTGTCCACAACCTCAAACAGTCACACTCCAAACTCCACTATGGTGAAGACCAAAGAGCTGTCGAAGGACACTAGAAACAAAATTGTAGACCTGCACCAGGCTGGGAAGACTGAATCTGCAATAGGCAAGCAGCTTGGTCTGAAGAAATCAACTGTGGGAGCAATAATTAGAAAATGGAAGTCATACAAGACCACTGATAATCTCCCTCAATCTGGGGCTCCACGCAAGATCTCACCCTCTGGGGTCAAAATTATCACAAGAACGGTGAGCAAACATCCCAGAACCACACGAGGGGACCTAGTGAATGACCTGCAGAGAGCTGGACCAACATAACAAAGGCTACCATCAGTAACACACTACGCTGCCAGGGACTCAGATCCTGCAGTGCCAGACGTGTCCCCCTGCTTAAGCCAGTACATGTCCGGGCCCGTCTGAAGTATGCTAGAGAGCATTTGGATGATCCAGAAGCGGATTGCGAGATTTTCATATGGTCAGATGAAACCAAAGTAGAACTGTTTGGTAGAAACACAACTTGTCCTGTTTGGAGGAGAGAGAACACCATACCTACTGTGAAGCATGGGGGTGGCAACATCATGCTTTGGGGCTGTTTCTCTGCAAAGGGAACAGGACGACTGATCTGTGTACATGAAATAACGAATGGTGCCATGTATCATGAGATTTTGAGTGCAAACCTCCTTCCATCAGCAAGGGAATTGAAAATGAAACATGGCTGGGTCTTTCAGCATGACAATGATCCCAAACACACCGCCCGGGCCACGAAGGAGTGGCTTCGTAAGAAGCATTCAAGGTCCTGGAGCGGCCTAGCCAGTCTCCAGATCTCAACCCCATATAAAACCTTTGGAGGGAGTTGAAAGTCTGTGTTGCCCAGCGACAACCCAAAAACATCACTGCTCTAGAGGAGATCTGCATGCAGGAATGGGCCAACATACCAGCAACAGTGTGTGACAACCTTGTGAAGACTTACAGAAAATGTTTGACCTCTGTCATTGCCAACAAAGGATATATAACAAAGTATTGAGGTAAACTTTTGATATTGACCAAATACTTATTTTCCACCATAATATGCAAATAAATTCTTTCCACATCAGACAATGTGATTGTCTGGATTTGTTTCCACATTTTGTCTCTCATAGTTGAGGTATACCTATGATGAAAATAACAGGCCTCTCTCATCTTCTTAAGTGGGAGAACTTGCACAATTGGTGGCCGACTAAATACTTTTTTGCCTCACTGTACATGCTATCTTGAGGAAACATTGGCATGTTCTTTTGGCAGACCCTACAGTAGCTGAAGTAGTTGGAGAAATTTCACAGATGACAGCAATGAAGGCACCCAACTTAATGAGCAAATTGGTTTAAAGTAATTTGGTTAAGATACAATCACAAACGTGGCTAGAAAAGTGGTCAAGAAAAAATGGAAATGTGAAATGTAACCACTGCTCAATATGTTAAAATATAAAGATAGGTGACAGCTTTGTAGATAAAGTTGTAATGGAACATCATGTTCAGGGTCATATAACATGTAGAAGTGAAGGAGTGGTAAATATGGTCTTTTGTGAATGCCCCAGTTTTTATGTTGGAAAAACTTACAGAGAACGGAAATAAAGAATTAAGTAATATAAGAGTGATAAAAAATAGGGGCTAGATTAAAAGTTGCACAGTATTTTTTTATTTTTTTTATTTTGTACGTAAGCAAAAACTCTTGAACTTTTAGTTTTACGTTTTTCGGGTTGTGTTCATATTACAAGTTCCAAAAAACGTATTTTGCAATAGCATTAACCAAAATAGTGTGAAATTCCTAACTAGTTTTCATAAGTATGTATTCCCCCATAGAGATCAATGTTGAAACAGTTTTAAAAACACCCAAGATCACGTAAACAAAGCCTAACACCTGCAATAAAGGAGCGTAAAGATCCGTAACACAGCCCCATTGATTCCTATAGGGAAAGAAAAGTTATGTTTACACCTAACACCCAAACATAAACCCTGAGTCTAAACACCCCTAATCTGCTGCCCCCGACATCGCCAATACCTACATTACACTTATTAACCCCTAATCTGCCGCCCCCAACATCGCCGCCACCTACATACATTTATTAACCCCTAATCTGCCACCCCAACATCGCCGCCACCTACATTACACTTATTAACCCCTAATCTGCTGCCCCCAATGTCGTCTCTACCTTCCTACACTTATTAACTGCCACCCCCAACGTTGCTGCCACTATACTAAAGTTATTTAACCCCTAAACCTAACCCTAAATCTAACCCTAACCCTAAAACCCACTAACTTTAATATAATTAAAATAAATCAAAATAAAAATTACTCTCATTACCTAACTAATTCCTATTTAAAACTGAATACTTACCTATAAAATAAACCCTAAACTTGCTACAATATAACTAATAGTTACATTGTATCTATCTTAGGTTTTATTTTTATTTCACAGGCAAGTTTGTATTTATTTTAACTAGGTAGAATAGTTAGTAAATAGTTATTAACTATTTACTAACTATCTAGTTAAAATAAATACAAATTTACCTGTAAAAAAAAAACTTAAACTTTCTTATACTAACACCTAACATTACACTACAATTAAATACATAACATTAATTAAATACAATTAACTAAATTACAAAAAAAACAAACAAACACTAAATTACACAAAATAAAAAAGAAATTATCAAATATTTAAACTAATTACACCTAATCTAATAGCCCAATCAAAATAAAAAAGCCCCCCAAAATAAAAAACCCACTAGCCTAACCTTAACTGCCAATAGCCCTTAAAAGGGCCTTTTGCGGGACATTGCCCCAAATAAATCACCTCTTTTCCCTGTAAAAAAAATACAAACAACCCCCCAACAGTAAAACCCACCACCCACACAACCGAACCCCCCAAATAAAATCCTATCTAAAAAACCTAAGCTCCCCATTGGCCTGAAAAGGGCATTTGGATGGGCATTGCCCTTAAAAGGGCATTTAGCTCTTTTTCAGCCCAAACCCTAATCTAAAAATAAAACCCACCCAATAAACCCTTAAAAAAACATTAACCCCCGAAGATGCACTTACAGTTTTTGAAGACCGGACATCCATCCTCCACGAAATCAGGAGAAGTCTTCATCCAAGCATCAAGAAGTCCTCAACTAAGCCGGGAGAAGTCTTCATCAAAGCAGAAAGAAGTGGTCCTCCAGACGGGCAGAAGTCTTCATCCAGATGGCATCTTCTATCTTCATCCTTCTGACATGGAGCAGCTCCATCTTCAAGACATCCGGCGTGGAGCATCCTCTTCATATGGTCCCAGCCGTACACTGAAGGTTCCTTTAAATGACATCATCCAAGATGGCGTCCCTTGAATTCCGATTGGCTGATATAATTCTATCAGCCAATCGGAATTAAAGGTGAAAAAATCCTATTTTTTTTTGTAATTTATTAAATTGTATTTAATTAATGTAATTTATTTAATTGTAGTGTAAGGTTAGGTGTTAGTGTAAGACAGGTTAGGTTTTATTTTACAGGTAAATTTGTATTTATTTTAACTTTATGCACCCCTATCCACTGCAGCTTTCCTCTGGTGGGCTTAATTCCCCTGGCGGAATTCAGAATTGCACACGAGTGATATTTTGCGCTGGCATGACAGCTCCTGCCCACGTGTGATTGGCTGTGTGCGGGCAGGAGCTGTCAATCTCCCCGGTCGAACTGTACCGGGGAGATTGAAATTTACCACTTTAGAGGTGGCAAAAGGATAGGAAAGCAGTGTTCTGTTGACCGCTGATTGTTAAATATGGTGTGCAGATACTCTTGTGAGAACCTGCAGTCGTATGGGGTCGAAAGGCTTGCAAAGCCGTTGATAAATCGACCGCTTTGTTTATTACTTTCATGGTGGTGCGATAATGCACCAAGTGATTTCAAGCTCGGCCTTGAAAGTGGGAAGAAGCTCTGTATGTGTCTCCAGCACTGATTACTCTTTGCTTAAAATACAGCACAGTCTACACATACCTCGAGCTGTGAGCTCCATCAAGGTGACTGTATAAGAAGTTAAAGTTTTTAACCTCCTAAAAGGAGGAAATATTGCCATTTCTCATTTGGATTATATTGCACATTGATTGGGAACTTATATGGAACTGGAACAATATTTAGTTGTGCTTCAGTGGCGGACCAGCTACAAGTGAATTGCCTAGTAGACTCTGAATTGGCTTATACTGTGATAAATATCTGTGATGATATACATATATATTTTGAATTGATTAATAGGGGCCTATTTACTATGGTGCGAGCTGACACGATCCGATATAGCGATATATGCTGTCGGCATTTATCATTGCACCAGCAGTTCTTGTGAACTGCTGGTGCAATGCCGCCCCCTGCAGATTCGCGGCTAATCGGCCGCTAGCAGGGGGTGTCAATCAACCCGATCATATTTGATCGGTTGATTTCTGTTCATGGCCTCAGAGCAGGCGGACAAGTTATGGAGCAGCAGTCTTTAGACCACTGCTTCATAACTTCTGTTTCCTTCTGTTTCCGGCAAGCCTGAAGGCTCACCAGAAGCAAGGGGCATCAAGCTCCATACGGAGCCTGATAAAAATGCCCCATATGCTGAAGTCATTCATATATGGCAGACCTGTCTGTGTTGTTTTTTTCTCTCTAATTATGTATCTTTGATGATCAAGTGCTGGATAGTAAAATACTTATTCTCTCTTGCCCCCTTCTTTTCTATTTCTAATTATATTTACCCGTCCACCGGCAGCAGTTAATTGATCACTGCTGCTGTGAGTTCATAATTATATATTTCTTTTCTGGTGCAGTCCATTTTTTTATTATTTATATACTGTATATATACACACACATGTGTCCATGTTCCTTGTTCAGAGAGGAATTACCTGGTATTTATATATATATATATATATATATATATATATATATATATATATATATATATATATATATATGTATGTATATGTGTGTGTGTATTTATATATTTATTTATTGATAATATTAATGTAAAATAGATATCTAAACTTATATTCTAAACCTTTATATCTATCGGAATAGATATACAGGTATTGTAAGGCATATCCAATAAAGGAACACAAAATACAGATATTATAATATGTTTGTATCACTGCTAGTAATGAGTACCCAATTTCTTTAAGGCAATCTGATACAGCAGTGAGTTAATCTAGAATGATTGTGTCATAAGAACCAAAACTAATGTGGTTCTGATAGAGTTTATAAAAAAAAAAAGAAATGGCAAATAGATGTGGAATTCAGAGTATCAAATATCAGGAATGAAAGGTAATTTAACTTAGCTATCCTTTTGTGAAAAACAACTGAGGAGAACAATTATAAGCAGATATATTGTTAGATTATCACAGAATATTATAAAGTATAAAGGCTTAGTAGTCTTATTAAACAGTTCCACAATACATCGATAAAGCAGAGATGTTGAAATGCTTTCAGTTTCCCAGAAATGTATTAGGCAAAGATAGTTGTTAATGTCTCAATTTGATACCTTATTCCCCTGCAGAGAGTTATCCCTTTTACCTGTCAGCACTCTGGTATTGAGCTGTGCTGTGAGACACTGGTTTGTGTTTAACAGGAAGTTCCTGTTTTAGTCCAGAGGCCTTCTGGGAAATGTAGTTCAATACTGCATGGAAGGCAATAAACAAAGTAAAATGTAAATACTTGCTGTTTAAGGATTAGGAGTAAAGTACAGCTTGCCAGGTCGAAATACTCAATCTCCAGTAAGTTGAAGGAAGGTAACTGAGGAATCCTGTCCTGTAGTGGAGCTGGTAATGACACAGCTTAGTCGTGCAGAGATGAGAGATTCAGCTTACTGAACTTGGAAAAGAGGCTTGGCACTCAGGTGTTCGTAGAAACGAATTAGAATAACTAAGCAATGATGCTTAGTTGTTCTTGCTATTTAAAGGGGAATTACCCAATTAACAGGTAGAATGAATTAAAGGCACAGTATCCCTTACAGGACCCCCCACTCAAGGACGCTGTTCCACAGCGGTTGGACGAGGTCTGCCGGGGTGACGGCGATGAAAAGAAGAGATCAACCTGGGAGCATTGATATTAGAAGCAGGTTCCCAAGAATCCTCATCGGAAGAGAAATTCTTCCACCGAATAAGATATTGTAAGGTACCCTGACGCAATCTGGAGTCCAGAATGGATTGAACTTCGAACTCATCTGGGTCGAGGAGGAGGAGGTAGTAAAATTGTGGTATCCCTCTGCTCCATATAAGGCTTTAGAAGTGACACATGTACAGTTGGGTGAATACGAAGGCTATCAGGAAGTTCGAGAGTGACAGCATTTTGATTAACTATACCTTTAATGCGATATGGACCGATGAAAAGACTTGCCAACCTTTTACTGGGTAATTGTAGCTTCAGGTTTTTTGTGGACAACCAAACCTTCTCTCCAATGGAGTAATTTGGAGGGGATCTTCTGTGTAAATCATAAAACTTTTTTTGTGCAGCTTGCGAGTCCTCGATATTCCGGTGAATGAAGTTGAAATTATCAACAAGTGAATTGTGTAAGTCATCAACCAGAGGAAAATTTAAGTCATCATTTGAGTCCAGTAGAAAGGTGGGATGATATCCATAGTTAGCAAAAAATGGTGTGAGTTTTGTTGATGAATTAATAGAGTTATTGTAAGCGAACTCAGCGGTAGATATGAAGTCAACCCAATTGTTTTGATGGAAGGAACAAAAGCATCTTATGTATTGTTCCAACCACTGATTCACGCGTTCTGCCTGGCCATTTGTTTGTGGATGGAATGAGGTAGAAAATCTATGATCTATTTGAGTGAGATCACATAATTTTGACCAAAACCTAGAGGTGAACTGTGTACCTCTATCTGTTGTGAGGATAGAAGGTATTCCGTGAAGTTTTACTATGTTGTCTAGGAACAATTGAGATGTTTCAGCGGATGTTGGCAATTTGTGGAAAGGTAGGAAATGGGCCATTTTTGTGAAAATGTCTACTACCACAAAAATCGTAGTTTGATTTTTTGATGGAGGTAAGTCAACAATAAAGTCCATCGATAGATGTTGCCATGGTTTGGTGGGTATAGGGAGTGACATGAGTAACCCATACGGAGGTTTTCTCTCTGGTTTGGATGTGTTGCATATAATGCAAGTTTGAATGTGTTGTTGAACGCTTTCTCTCATCTTTGGCCACCAAAAAGACCTTTTGAGTAACTCTAGAGTACGTTGGATTCCAGGGTGTCCCGAAAGGGGAGTATCGTGATGGATCTGTAGAAGTTTTGTTCTCAGTGAAACAGGTACATAGATCCTCCCTTTGTGATAGTAAATCCCAGACTTGATTTGATGTGTTGAGTGATCTTGTTCGGTCTCTTGACTGGTATGCCTTTTTAGTTCTGACATAAAGGTGTCAGTGAGACCAATGAAATGGTGTTTAGGAATAATCTCCGTTGGATAGTTTTGGGGTTCAGGTTTCTGAGGTAACCTTGAAAGCGCGTCCACCTTCCCATTTCTATTCGCTGGTCTATAAATAATGTTAAAAGAGAATCTAGAAAAGTAGAGGCTCCAACGAACTTGTCTTGCGGATAATGTTTTGTTTGATTGTAAATATTGGAGGTTTTTATAGTCAGTGTAAATCTTGATAGGGTGTATCGTTCCTTCTAAAAGATGTCTCCAGTATTCAAGAGCCTGTTTTATAGCAAGAAGTTCTTTGTCTCTGATCGGATAATTCCTCTCTGCTGGTGTCATAACTTTGGAATAATAAGAGATGGGGTGTAATGGACTAATGAGATCCTTTTGTTGGGATAATACAGCCCCAATTGCGAAGTCAGAGGAATCGACTTCTAAGATATAGTAGAATGAAGGATTTGGAAATGTCAGAATAGGTGCTGTAGTAAAAAGGTTTTTTTAAGGTGTTAAACGCTACATCAGCTTCTGAAGTCCATTGAAATGGAATAGATATACTAGTCAACTTTGTTAGAGGTTTAGCAACTTTTGAGAAATCTCGAATAAACTTCCTATAATAATTTGAGAAACCCAGGAATCTCTGAAGGTCTTTCCTGGTCTTAGGTATTTCCCAATTGGAAACAGCCTCAACCTTTTCTTGTTGCATTTCAATGCCTGTTGGGGATAAATTATATCCCAGGAAAGTTACTTTGTCAGTATGGAACAAACATTTTTCAGGTTTCGCATATAGTTTGTGTAATCTTAAACGTTGGAGTACTTCTGTTACATGATCTACGTGATCAGTATAATTCTTTGAATAAATTAAAATGTCGTCCAAGTATATAACAACACTAGTATCCAAGAGATCGTGAAAAATATCATTAATAAAGTGCTGAAATGTGGCAGGGGCTTTACACAACCCAAATGGCATAACGAGGTATTCATATAAGCCATATCGGGTTCTAAAAGCAGTTAGCCACTCATGCCCTTCTTTAATCCTGATGAGGTTGTAGGCTCCTCTTAAATCCAATTTGGTGTATATGGTGGCTTCTGACAGACGCTCAATGAGCTCTGGTATAAGCGGTAGCGGATAGCGATTCTTGATCGTTACTTTATTTAATTGTCGGTAATCGATGATAGGTCTGATAGATGAATCCTTATTGCGCACGAAGAAAATGCCAGCTCCTGCTGGGGAAGTAGATGGTCTAATAAACCCCTTCCTGAGGTTTTCTTCCAGGTAAGCCTTGAGATGCTCAAGTTCCGGCTGACTGAGTGGATAAAGGTGTCCATATGGGATGGCTGCTCCGTGCTGTAAATCGATGGGACAGTCGTACTGTCTATGTGGTGGTAGGTTTTCAGCTTCAGTCTTGCTGAATACATCCTTGAAGTTAGAATACTCCGTAGGAATTGGAGATTCTGATGACTCAATATTTTGACAAGTTTGGTTATTGGTGCAATGTTCAATACAGAATTGTGAGTTAAACTTAATATGTGCAGGTAACCATTGTATAATTGGATTGTGTTGTTGCAACCAGTTAATTCCTAATACTACAGGATAGTTTGGAGAGGGTAAAACATCAAATGAAATGAATTCGCTATGACCAAATGAGGACATGTGAATGGGTATGGTTTGATGTGTAACAGGACCTGTAGTTATGGTTGAACCATCAATCACACGGACACAGATAGGTTTTGTTTTGTGAATAAGGGGGATTTTATTAGATTTAACAATTTGCAAATCAATAAAGTTGCCGTAGGCTCCTGAATCTATAATCCCGTCAATCGTCAGATGTCTTTGATCCAACTGTAGAGAGAGGGATAGAGTGAAATAAGCTGGGTTATGTACAGTCAATATTGTAGTACAAGTATAACCAGACTTACTGCGTTTATTCTTTTGGAGGATAGGACAATCATGGACGGTATGTTGTGGGTTGGCACAGTACATACATAAGGATTTAATCCTACGTCGAAGTCTTTCTTCAGGTGTGAGCGGTCCTCGTGCTATACCTATCTCCATAGGTTGTTCAGCCGCTTTTGAGGTTGTAGGTAGGTCACGTGAGCTTTGTCCTGAATAAACTTTCGGACGAATATCAGAGTTAAATCGTTCAGCACGTCTTTCACGTAGTCTGCGATCTAACAGTGTGGCTGTTCTCATTAATGCTTCTAGAGTTTTAGGTAATTCGACTCTGGCAAGCTCATCCTTGAGACTATCAGCAAGACCAAGTCTGAACTGGTTGCGAAGTGCAACTTGGCTCCATTGGGAGTCAGATGCATATAGCTTAAAGTCAGCGACATAGTCCTCGACTGGCCTCTTACCCTGTTTAAGATTCCTCATGGAGGATTCTGCAGTTAATTGTACATCTTTATCTTGATATAGGTTATCAAGAGCTTCAAAAAATTCTTCTAGTGAACCCAATAGTGGATCTTCTGTCTCAAATAGATTATCTGCCCAAGAGCGGGGTTCACCTTTCATGAATTAAATAATACTCAGAACCTTAACCCTCTCAGTTGGGTATGTTCTGGGTTTTAATTGAAACAAGAGTTGACAGGAATTTTTGAACTGTCTATAGAGTTTACGGTTTCCAGAAAAGGGTTCTGGTAACATAACCTGGGGTTCTGGGGTATTCTCCTGTTGTGTTGATCTAAGACTTGTAGAATCCCTTAAAATAGTTCTTAAAGTTTGATTCTCAATTTGCACATCATGGACTGCTTGTGCAAGTTGATCAACTTTCTGTGATAGATTATAAACGATTTGTGGGATATCTGTTGGTTCCAGTTCCATCTTTTAGGCTTAGTTATTATGTAAGGAATATCCAATAAAGGAACACAAAATACAGATATTATAATATGTTTGTATCACTGCTAGTAATGAGTACCCAATTTCTTTAAGGCAATCTCATACAGCAGTGAGTTAATCTAGAATGATTGTGTCATAAGAACCAAAACTAATGTGGTTCTGATAGAGTTTATTTAAAAAAAAAGAAATGGCAAATAGATGTGGAATTCAGAGTATCAAATATCAGGAATGAAAGGTAATTTAACTTAGCTATCCTTTTGTGAAAAACAACTGAGGAGAACAATTATAAGCAGATATATTGTTAGATTATCACAGAATATTATAAAGTATAAAGGCTTAGTAGTCTTATTAAACAGTTCCACAATACATCGATAAAGCAGAGATGTTGAAATGCTTTCAGTTTCCCAGAAATGTATTAGGCAAAGATAGTTGTTAAAGGGACAGTCTACACCAGAATTTTTATTGTTTTAAAAGATAGATAATCCCTTTATTACCCATTTCCCAGTTTTGCATAACCAACACAGTTATAATAATATACTTTTAACCTCTGTGATTATCTTGTATCTAAGCCTCTGCAAACTGCCCATTTTTTCAGTTCTTTTGACAGACTTGCAGTCTAGCCAATCAGTGCCTGCTCCCAGATTACTTCACGTGCACGAGCACAGTGTTATCTATATGAAATATGTGAACTAACACCCTCTAGTGGTGAAAAACTGTTAAAATGCAATCTGAAAGAGGTGGGCTTCAAGGTCTAAGAAATTAGCATATGAACCTCTTAGGTTAAGCTTTCAACTAAGAATACCAAGAGAACAAAGCAAAATTGGTGATAAAAGTAAATTGGAAAATTGTTTAAAATTACATGCTCTATCTGAATCATGAAAGTTTATTTTGGCCTAGACTGTCCCTTTAATGTCTCAATTTGATACCTTATTCCCCAGCAGAGAGTTATCCCTTTTACCTGTCAGCACTCTGGTATTGAGCTGTGCTGTGAGACACTGGTTTGTGTTTAACAGGAAGTTCCGGTTTTAGTCCAGAGGCCTTCTGGGAAATGTAGTTCAATACTGCATGGAAGGCAATAAACAAAGTAAAATGTAAATACTTGCTGTTTAAGGATTAGGAGTAAAGTACAGCTTGCCAGGTCGAAATACTCAATCTCCAGTAAGTTGAAGGAAGGTAACTGAGGAATCCTGTCCTGTAGTGGAGCTGGTAATGACACAGCTTAGTCGTGCAGAGATGAGAGATTCAGCTTACTGAACTTGGAAAAGAGGCTTGGCACTCAGGTGTTCGTAGAAACGAATTAGAATAACTAAGCAATGATGCTTAGTTGTTCTTGCTATTTAAAGGGGAATTACCCAATTAACAGGTAGAATGAATTAAAGGCACAGTATCCCTTACAAGTATATATATATATATATATATATATATATATATATATATATATATGTATTGTATTTACAATAAAAATAACATAATCCTGTATCTGAACAACATTGGAACATTAAATATGAATAACTCCTGGCGGGTTAGCATGCATGCAATAAGTGTTAGGCTTTTTTCTTCTACGCTCCCCATTGAAGTCTATGGGGCGAATGCGCGGTTGCAATATCCGAAATCCTGAAGTTAGCTTGTGCGCAACACTTTTACTTTCAACTGCTAATACGTGTTCTTTCCTGGGAACACAAAAAGATAACTTCTAGCGAAGTTTTAGCTTGAGCTGGAGCGCTAAATAGCATGCCACTAGTAATCTAGACCTCAATCCTTTAATATAGGATGAAATAAAATGTATTTAAAAATAAAATGCTTAAAAGAATATACGGCTAGATTACGAGTTGTTAAGGTAAAAAAGCAGCGTTAAGAGGTCCTAACGCTGCTTTTTTATGCCTGCTGCTAATACGAGTCTTGCAGGTATAGGTGTACCGCACACTTCTTTGGCCTTATCGCAAAATGACTTACCTAAACTTCGTAAAATCTTTTTTCTTTGGGACTTCCATAGCGCCGGTATTACGAGTCTGTCCTGGGAGGCCAAAAAGTGAGCGGTACACCCTACCCTGTCAAGAGTCCTAACGCATTTAAAAGTCAGTAGTTATGAGTTTTATGGTACAACGTCGTAACATAAAACTCATAACTAAAGTGCTAAAAAGTACACTAACACTCATAAACTACCTGTTAACCCCTAAACCGAGGCCCTCCCGCATCGCAAACACTAAAAGAAAATTTTAAAACCCCTAATCTGCCGCTCTGGACACCGCTGCCACCTACATTATATTTATGAACCCCTAATCTGCTGACCCCAACATCGCCGCCACCTACATTATATTTATTAACCCCTAACCTGTCGCGCCCAATGTCGCCGCAACCTACCTACACTTATTAACCCCTAATCTGCCGCCCTCAACGTCGCCACCACTGTAATAAACATTTTAACCCCCTAAACCGCCGCACTCCCACCTCACAAACATTAGTTAAATATTATTAACCCCTAATCTGCCGTCCCTAACATTGCCGCCACCTACCTACACTTATTAACCCCTATTCTGCCGCCCTCAACGTCGCCGCCACTATACTAAATTTATTAACCCCTAAACCTAAGTCTAACCCTAACACCCCCTAACTTAAATATAATTACAATAAATATAAATAAAATTACTATCATTACCTAAATTATTCCTATTTAAAACTAAATACTTACCTATAAAATAAACCTTAAGCTAGCTACAATATAACTAATAGTTACATTGTAGCTATCTTAGGGTTTATTTTTATTTTACAGGCAAGTTTGTATTTATTTTAACTAGGTAGAATAGTTATTAAATAGTTATTAACTATTTAATAACTACCTAGCTAAAATAAATACAAAAGTACCTGTAAAATAAAACCTAACCTAAGTTACAATAACACCTAACACTACAATACTAAATTAAATACAATTACCTAAATTAAATTTAATTTAGCTAAAGTACAAAAAACCCCCACTAAATTACAGAAAATAATAAACAAATTACAGATATTTAAATGAATTACAACTAATCTAATAGTCCTATTAAAATAAAAAAGCCCCCCCAAAATAAAAAAAAACCCTAGCCTAAACTAAACTACCAATAGCCCTTAAAAGGGCCTTTTGCAGGACATTGCCCCAAAGTAATCAGCTCTTTTACCTGTAAAAAAAATACAAACAACCCCCCCAACAGTAAAACCCACCACCCACACAAACAACCCCCCAAATAAAATACTATCTAAAAAATCCTAAGCTCCCTGAAAAAGGCATTTGGATGGGCATTGCCCTTAAAAGGGCAGTTAGCTCTTTTGCAGGCCCAAACCCTAACCTAAAAATAAAACCCACCCAATACACCCTTAAAAAAACCTATCACTAACCCCCTGAAGATTGACTTACAGTTCTGAAGACCGGACATACATCCTCAAGGAAGCGGCAGAAGTCTTCATCCAACCGGGCCAAAGTCCTCAATGAAGCCGGGAGAAGTCTTCATCCAAGCCGGGCGAAGTGGTCCTTTAGACGGGCAGAAGTCTTCATCCAGACGGCATCATCTATCTTCATTCATCCGACGCGGAGCGACTCCATCTTCAAGACATCCAACGCGGAGCATCCTCTTCATCAGACCACTAAAGACGAATGAAGGAACCTTTAAGTGACGTCATCCAAGATGGCGTCATCCAAGAATTCTATCAGCCAATCGGAATTAAGGTTGAAAAAATCCTATTGGCTGATTCTCCAATCAGCCTATTGAACTTTAATCCTATTGGCTGATTGCATCAGCCAATAGGATTTTTTCTACCTTAATTCCAATTGGCTGATTCTATCAGCTAATCGGAATCTAAGGGACGCCATCTTGGATGACGTCACTTAAAGGAACCTTCATTCGTTGGGTAGTCGTCGGATGAAGAGGATGCTCCATGTCAGATGTCTTGACGATGGACCCGCTCCGCGTCGGATGGATGAAGATAGAAGATGCCGTCTGGATGAAGACTTCTGCCCGTCTGCAGGACCACTTCACCCGGCTTGGATGAAGACTTCTCCCAGCTTCGTTGAGGACTTCGGCCTGGTTGGATGAAGACTTCTGCCGCTTTATTGAGGATGGATGTCCGGTCTTCAAAACTGTAAGTCGATCTTCAGGGGGTTAATGTTAGGTTTTTTTAAGGGTGTATTGGGTGGGTTTTATTTTTAGGTTAGGGTTTGGACCTGCAAAAGAGCTAACTGCCCTTTTAAAGGCAATGCCCATCCAAATGTCCTTTTAAGGGCTATTGGTAGTTTAGTTATGGCTAGGGTTTTTTTTTTTATTTTGGGGGGCTTTTTTATTTTGAAAGGGCTATTAGATTAGGTGTAATTAGTTTAAATATCTGTAATTTGTTTATTATTTTCTGTAATTTAGTGGGGGGGGTTTCTGCACTTTAGCTAATTTAATTTAATGTAGGTAATTGTATTTAATTTAGTAAATGTATTTAATTATAGTGTAGTGTTAGGTGTTATTGTAACTTAGGTTAGGTTTTATTTTACAGGTACTTTTGTATTTATTTTAGCTAGGTAGTTATTAAATAGTTAATAACTATTTAATAACTATTCTACCTAGTTAAAATAAATACAAACTTGCCTGTAAAATAAAAATAAACCCTAAGCTAGCTACAATGTAACTATTAGTTATATTGTAACTAGTTTAGGGTTTATTTTATAGGCATTTAGTATTAGTTTAGTATTTAGTTTTAAATAGGAATAATGTAGTTAATTATAGTAATTTTATTTAGATTTATTTAAATTATATTAAAGTTAGGGGGTGTTAAGGTTAGGGTTAGACTTAGGTTTAGGGGTTAATACATTTAGTGTAGTGGTGGCGACCTTGAGGGATGGCAGATTAGGGGTTAATAAGTGTTGGTAGGTGGCGGCGACATTAGGGGCGGCAGATTTGGGGTTAATAAATATAATGTAGGTGGCGGCGATGTTGGGGGCAGCAGATTAGGGTTTCATAAGTATAATGTAGGTGGCGGTGGTGTCCAGAGTGGCAGATTAGGGGGTCAATAAATATAATGCAGGTGTCGGTTATGTCGGGGGCGGCAGATTAGGGTTAATAAGTGTAAGATTAGGGGTGTTTAGACTCAGGGTTCATGTTAGGGTGCTAGGTGTAGACAAAATTTTATTTCCCCATAGGAATCAATGGGGCTGCATTACTGAGTTTTACGCTGCTTTTTTGCAGGTGTTAGACTTTTTCTCAGCCGGCTCTCCCCGTTGATTCCTATGGGGAAATCGTGCACGAGCATGTACGACCAGCTCACCACTGACTTAAGCAGCGCTGGTATTGGAGTACGGTAATGAGCAAAATTTTGCTCAACGCTCACTTCTTGTCTTTTAACGACAGGTTTGTAAAAACCCGTAATACCAGCGCTGCAGGTAAGTGAGCAGTGAGAGAAAACTGCTCGTTAGCACCGCATAGCCTCTAACGCAAAACTCATAATCTAGCAGATAATTTTTACACCTGAAAATGCTATGAGTGTGTTTAGATTATGCATACATGCAATATCATTACTATACATGAATTATTCCAATCAGCAGTGCCTCTATTGAGTCAAAAATAAGATAACATATAAATCATACTTCATACCATAAAAGTGGTAAAAACTTGGTCTGTTTCCTGCTTCAGGTCTGCTGGCTGGGCTCAGCTAATGTAATTTAATTCCATAGATATAAAAAGCACAAAAGTAGATAATAACTTAAACGGAAATCAAGAACACACCTAAGTCTATGTTTTTTTAGTTAAATTTCTTGTGTAATCTGATCTTGTTTAGTTGGATTATGTTTAATTCCTCCATTTCCAAGTATCATGATCAATACTACATTAAACTGATGCGTCATAGCCTATTATAAAGCAATTCTTACAGATCTTTTCACTCATCAATCTAAGCCTCAGTCGTTGTGACACACTCAGCCAGCAGTTATGACATACTAACATGTTCCAACACACTGGTTAAGAATTACTGCTAATAGATAGTTCAGCCAAAGGCTCGGGAGAATCTTGCCAAATCCCACAGTAACACTGAGGCACTAGTGAAGGGCCTTCATTTTTTGATTATAGACATATTAATTATTAATGTGACAAGGGGAAATTTGTTATAATACTACATGCAAAAGGAAATCCTTCATTTTGAAACTGAATCCTAGTAAAAATGCACGTTTAAAGGGACAGTCAAGGCCAAAAAAAACTTTCATGATTCAGATGGAGCATGTAATTTTAAACAATTTTCCAATTTACTTTTCACCAATTTTGCTTTGTTGTCTTGGCATTCTTAGTTGAAAGCTTAACCTAGGAGGTTCATATGCTAATTTCTTAGACCTTGAAGGCCACCTCTTTTCAGAATGCATTTTAACAGTTTTTCACAACTAGAGGGTGTTAGTTAATGTATTTCATATAGATAACACTGTGCTTGTGCACGTGAAGTTATCCGGGAGCAGGCACTGATTGGCTAAACTGCAAGTCTGTCAAAAGAACTGAAATAAGGGGGCAGTTTGCAGAGGCTTAGATACAAGGTAATCACAGAGGTTAAAAGTATATTAATATAACTGTGTTGGTTATACAAAACTGGGTAATGGGTAATAAAGGGATTATCTATCTTTTAAAACAATAAAAATTCTGGTGTAGACTGTCCCTTTAAGGGTTAAATACACTAATATAGTACTCTGCACAAGAATCTAAACTGAAAATATTTGTAACATGCATTTGGCAACAATATATGGGCACTAATCTTGCATAAGTGGTGTCCCTGACTGGAGTGAAACAATAAATAATATCAGGGGTGTTTCTGTGATCAGGCATTGTTATTTAAGGTACAATATTTACTGAATAATTATAGATTATCTATGTTATCAAATGCCCCCCCCCCGTAGTAAAATTACTGATTAGCATATCATCCTACTAGCCTGGCCGCTGACCTTACTAAGTCTGCCTACCTGCATGCAACCAATGCTTATGCACATTTGTGCAATAAGCGCGAAGAAAGTTATGGAAGAGATACACTTGTCCCACCTTTAATGACGCCCCTGGCAGGTTCTTTGTCTTTGTGCACAATCAGGTTATGTTGCTGGGAGCCTGCAACTTCCCCCCCATTAAGATGGAGGATGGGCATGGTCTGGGTCTGTCAGTGACCGACTCTGCCCCTTGTCAAGTGCTGCCTGGGTCTTTTGGACCCACTTGGTCCCATGGTTGAGCCGGCCCTGACTATCCACGTAAGCAAAACACTGAACTATGCAAACAATGACTGAAGGGAAACACTATTAGACATTTACTTTAACATTATCATATTTCCCACTGTCCTTGTGTTAAGACTAGGCATGTGCACGGGTAAAATTTTACCGAATTCTTAGCATTTATAATATTTAGCGTCCATGCTATTCTGTATTTATCTTGTTCAGCATTATTCCTTCTTTTTCTAAAAATGTTGTGTTGCATTCTTTCGGATATTTGTCTTGTTAAAACAAGACAAATATCCGTGCTTTGTTAACAAATGTGCATTGGTTACAAAACGACTGCATATGTCAAGTTAGGACAGTTTATTGCCTGTTTAATATCTATCCCTAATAGTCCTCAGAGAGAGATAAGGTTGTGCCCATTACTTTATAGAAACTAAAATAAATTTATAAATTGCACTTATATCTTTAATAATTCAACAACTAACATAATTTAAAAAAGACATCTGCATATTGTTTCCGGTTTAATCTTTGCTTAGAATGCATTATAATATATAGCATTTATTTACTGTCCCTTTAAACAAATGCTCTTTTTCCAACAAGAGTGCCATAATAAAACCCACTGGCAGATTAAATAATTTTATTATTAAAAATTTATATCCCATTAAAGGGACGTGAAACACAACATTTTTCTGTCGTTATTCAGATAGAGCATACATTTTTAAATAACATCTAATTTCCATTTTGCTTTAATCTATTGGAATCCTTTGTTGAAGGAGGAGCAATGCACTACTAGGAGCTAGCAATGAACACATTGGTAAGCCAATGATAAGAGGCATATACCTAGGTATGCTTTTCAACAAATTATACCAAGAGAACTAAACAAATTACATAATAGAAGCTATTTGGCAAGTTGTTTAAAATGGTATGCTCTATCTGGATCATGAGGGGAAATTATTGGGTTTTTATGTCTTCTTAAAAAGACAGTAAAGTCAAAATTATTCAGATAGAGCATGCAATTTTTTAAACAACGTCCCAGTTTACTTCTATTATCTAATTTGCTTTATTCTTTTGGTATCCTTTGTTGAAGAGAATACCTAGGTAGGCTCAGGAGCAAGAAATGCGCTACTATGGGCTAGCTGATGATTGGTGGCTGCACCGATACCCCTCCTGTTCTTGGTTCACCAGATGTGTTCAGCTATCTCCCAGTAGTGCATTGCTGTTCCTGAGTATTCTCTTCAACAAATGATACCAAAAGAACAAAGCAACTTTGATAATATAAGTAAATATTAAAGTTATTTAAACTTGCATGCTCTATCTGAATCATGAAGGTTTAATTTTGACTTTACTGTCCTTTTATCCAGTATAATAATTTTATGGCATATGCAATTTAAAAAAAATCATATTCTGTATAATGTTACTATTCTGTATAATGTTACTGGTTATATTTTTATGTTTATTTGGATTTGATTTTCTAACTATTAAAAAAAAACCCACTAATTTTGCTGTATTCTCTGCATTGTTTTGAAAACAAATTTACAACATTAAAGGGACATTACAATGCTGGAAACAACTACAGTTGTATGGTTAATACTCATCATTCTATCGTTTTTCTTCTTGTGTCCGCTGTTCCCTTATATAACTCTTCAAAAGTGCTGGTTAGTGACATTCTGCATCTTTACAATGAGCGCAGCAGCCATTTTGGAATTTAAGTATTCGTTGTGCGACAAGAGCAATGCATTTTCACAGATTAGTGGTCTTCATGACACTCACAGATCAGTCATAGGGGCCAAATTATCAAACCTTTAGGCTCGCTGGAAAGAGTAGTTATGAAGCAGCGGTCTAAAGACCACTGCTCCATAACTTGTCCTCTGTCTCTGAGGCTGCAGTCTTCAATCCGCCCAATCCAATACGAACAGATTGACACCCTCTGCCATTGATTGACCGTGAATCTGCAGGGGGCGGCATTGCAAAAGCAGTTCACCAGAACTGCTACTTGTGCAATGATAAATGCCGACATCATATGCTGTTGTCTTTTATCGTTGTGCGGCTACATCGTCTTTGTCAATGTGCGGCTACATTGTATCATATCCGTCTGCACTTTAGTATATCGTCCCCCTATTGTTGTTTTCATGCAGTATAGAGTGCACAATACAGAGCAGGAGCTATATTCAGCAGTTTCATCTCTACACAGGTAGCCCTCAGTTTACGCCGGGGTTAGGTTTCAGAAGGAATGGTTGTAAATCGAAACCATTGTAAATTGAAACCCAGTTTATAATGTAAGTCAATGGGAATTGAGGGAGTTAGGTTTCAAACCCCTCTCAAAATTGTCATAAGTAACACCTAATACATTATTTTTAAAGCTTTGAAATGAAGACTTTAAATGCTAAACAGCATTATAAACAGTATCAAATAATCACACAACACAGAATATATAATGAAACTAAGTTAAATGAACAAAAACATTTGCTAAACTGCATTATAAACCTTATGAAATAATCACACAACACAGACTTTACTTGCATTTTTCTGCAAACAGTTCTTTCTATGCATTCCAATCTGGACTTATTTATAGACAGGAAGATCTTGTTCCTATGAAAGCTGCTCGATAGCTCATGTCTAGCTAGACTAATTAATTCCAGCCATTTTGTGTGCTTGGGTTTGCATATCTTTGCTGCAATAAAAGCGGACAGCTCCACCTACTGGCTATTTTAATCAATGCAATGCTTCTCAATGCTTTTCAATAGCAGTCACATGACTGAAAAAAAGGTTGTTATTCTGAAACGGTGCAAATTGAACCGGCGTAAATCGAGGGCCACCTGTATATTATTCCTAAGGGATTTTTTATATTATACTGTTTTATATTTGGTATATAAATTTTAAACTGTAAAAAAAAACTGTTACAAATGTAACTGTTCTGCTTTCTATTGCAAGTTAATCTTCTTTTCTAATGTAAAATGTGTCTCATAGCTTTGGCTAGAAAAAGGGAATTCCTTCAGTGTTTCTGAAAGACTTTCCCAAATCTTATTGTAATTTTTTAAAATGTTTACCTCAACGCATCTCATTGTTCTATTTCACAAAATGTGTGCTGGAGAGTTTTGGGTATTTTTTCAAAACATGCAGCACACTAATTATTAAATTCATTCCCCCCTTAGAGAATCTCCTTTAGACAACTTCTTACTTTCTATGGAAGGCAGCTCACCACTTGCTAACTTCCTTTTTTTTAGAGAACTGAGCATGGTCAGCCTTTGTGTGGGTCAACAGGGCTGTTACTAAATTTCACTGGGCACAAATAAAGTCTTTGCCAGGTTACCACTCCTTCCAATACATATATAAGGTAAAAAGTAATTTAGTTAGATTGTAAACTGGAACCAATACATATATATTTATTTATTTTTGTTGGTTCATGCCAGACTGCTGATGTCATGTGTCATGGGGAACACACACAGTCAGTCCAAATACGGTCACAGTCAAAAGTTCTCTGCTTATATTTATTTGTGAGAAACTGTGCCTGACCGTGTCGGTGTCATGTGACATGCCAAGCTATTGCCATGTGCTGTTTTAGATGTGCACTGTGCAGCACTGAATGCTAAGCCCTAACTCAGCATCCAGCCATTCCCACTGCATCAGAAAAGGTCCTGCTGGGGTTACCACTGTTACCAGGTTACTGCTCTGGTGGTGGGGATTGTTCAGGGTAGGGCTGACTGTAGGGGCATGCAACAGAAAGCTGGAGCGGCAGGCACATGGATTTGAGCATCTGTGCAACTGCACACACTTCAGTCTTGAGGCTGTGTGACTCATTCCAGTCTGCTGATCCCCTTAGCCCTGTTCTTTCTGCTGTAGTCCTAAGATCAGCTACAGTGCTTTGTAGAAAGGTGTCAATGGAAAGAATAAGTGAGTGTACACTCGCCCCTCACCCATGCAGCATTGTCTAGTGCAGGGTGGAGGAAACTTGTTCCTAGCAAAGAAATGACATGTGCTGCTGTGGCTGATGTATAGTGTCATGCTGATACTTCACACATTAAGGTAAGGTTTATTTTTATAGTTTTCTTTTTCTCTCTGTCTCAGATTTTACAACTTCCCATAGTAGTTCTGCTGTTCCAGTCAGTAAACTGATATTTGTCTGCACCTCCATGCTTCCTCCTCAGTCTTTACCATTCTTTGCTCCTGTTGGCTGACCTAAATCACTTTAAGCAGCTAACCTCACACCAGAATCACATTCAAAAGCATATTAAATGAATCCACAGTGGAGGAATTTATATATTTATTTACTTATTAGTACTGCTTAGGTCCAGTTTAACATATTGCAATTTATTTAATTTTTTAATGATTAGCCCAGCAGTGGATGATCCACTGTTGGGCTAATAATTTAAAAACAATTATAAAATAAATTGATTTAGTTGTTTTTTGGGATGTTGGGGTGGAGAGCAAAATTGCATGGTGGGGGGGGGGGGGGGGGGGGCAAGAAAATGTTTGCCCAGAGTCCAGTCAGTATTTAAGACGGCCCTGCCAATGCTGCAGGAAATATGTTGCAAGCAATGGTCAGGAACAGGCCAAGGTTTTCACCGGGTAGCATCCACAGCCAAGGAATATCCAGAAGAGTTATCAGGGGTCAGGGCAGGCTGCAGTACCAGAATGGCAGACAGAAGCCATCAAAGCAAAAGGGACAGGCACAAGAACAAGAAAAAGATGTGTTGCATATATTAGTAACCAGTTCATCAGTCTATAAATCAAGGTACATGCAAGGGTGAGGCAAAATGCAAAAAACAAGGTACATGCTAGGGTAAGAACCAAGTGAGTATGCCAGAAACAGGTAAGCTATTCATAGAGAATAACCATGCACAGATTGATGTTTCCTGGAGCCTTTTTAATCATTCCCCCCACAGGTCATTCCCCCAAATCAGCTGTAAAGTCACAAAGCAGAGTTCATAAATTGTTATAAACTTAGCTCAGGTCACACAGTTAACAAAATCATTAGAAGAAGCCTACAGATCCCATGCAAAATTTAGATGTACACAGGTCACCCTGCACAGCACCAAATCTCCTCTCCTTAGGGCTCCACTTTAGCTATCGCAGAGGTAAACACAGATCTTCCAGAGCTGAAACAAACTTATAGGGGTTTGACAACACACTATCGACCAGATTACGAGTGCATGCATCAGAAGTAGCTTGCATATTACTAGTTGCAAATAAGCATGTTCGCTCGAGCGCAGTTGAATTAAACATGCGTAAGGTTAGTGCGACCTCAGAGCACTGGTTAACTGTTATAAATAAAAAGTTGAACAAAATACATTTAAATTACATTAAAAAGTACAGTTACCCACATCACATAATAACACCATCTAATAAAAAAAATATATTTAAAAAAGTTATAAGGGCTCAAAGATGTTATGTCTCAGGTGTTAGAAAAAAAGTCATGCAATATATATCTGGGTGCAAGAACCATAGGTAAAATTACAAAACAAATTAATACAACACACAGTGAAAGTCCAGCAGTCACTTACAAGCTATCAGCTAAGATTAAAAGCAAAAATGGAAGGGACCTTGACGTGGTACCTGGGCTTGTGCCAGTGAGAACCCGGGGCTGAGCATGTTGCAGCATCATGGGATGTGTACCCAGTCCAGTCTGAGAGTGCAGTCCCCTTCCGTGTTTTGTATATGTCTAGGGTTATTACATAAGCCTGTGCACCCTTCACTTGTTCCCAATTTGTTGGATTGAGAGCTTGCATTGTGTGACTGTTTTAGGGTCCCAGGTTTTGGAAGGGACCTTGACGTGGTACCTGGACTTGTCCCATTTGGCCAGATGCGGTAACTAACCCTGCCATTTTTTATTTTAATCTTAGCTGAGAGCTTGTGAGTGCTTTCTCTGTGTGTTGTATTAATTTGTTTTGTAATCTTGTATTGTACACACGTAAAAAGTTTTAATTTCAACTTGTAATAGGCATAGTACCCAATTCACACAAAAAAAGTCGAGTTCAGTTAGCATGCGAGAGAGAGCGATAAATAGTGCTCCACTTGTAATCTAGCCCTTTTAAAGCTACAAAATTATTCATCTTATGTAAATAAAAATAGTATCATATTTCAGATTTTTTTTACTCAGGGCTGGGCCCCCTGTAGTTATGTCCTTGGTGAGTGTGATGATTTCACTTCATGCTCGCTCCTGTGTTGCATAAAGCAAGACCAGACAAAATGCACCATAAATAAGTAAGTATGCACTATGCACACTTTTTCTGGGAGTTAACAAACTACAATATTCAGAGATAAAATAACATTAGCACAGCCTGGACAAAATAAATAGTGAATGTATATTGCATTGTCTTGCTATGCCTAATTAAATATATAACTTTCAGTTAGGTTAATGACCTTTTAACACATATATGGCTAGATTACGATTCTTGCATTAGGGTTAAAAAGCAGCGTTGGCCGGTCCCAACGCTGCTTTTTAACGCCCGCTGGTATTACGAGTCTTGCAGGTACAGGTGTACCGCTCACTTTTTTGGCCAGACTCGGAAATACCGCAAATCCACTTACGTCAATTGCATAACCTATATTTTCAATGGAACTTGCATAGCGCCGGTATTATGAGTCTGACCAAAAGTGAGCGGTAGACCCTCTCCTGTCAAGACTGGTACCGCATTTAAAAGTCAGTAGTTAAGAGTTTTACAGTACAACGCTGTAGCATAAAACTCTTAACAAAAGTGCTAAAAAGTACACTAACACCCATAAACTACCTATTAACCCCTAAACCGAGGCCCCCCCACATCGCAAACACTAAAATAAAAATTTTAACCCCTAATCTGCCGGGCCGGACATCGTCGCCACTATAATAAATATATTAAGCCCTAAACCACGGCACTCCCGCCTCGCAAACACTAGTTAATATTATTAACCCCTAATCTGCTGTCCCTAACATTGCCGACACCTACCTACATTTATTAACCCCTAATCTGCCACCCCCAATGTCGCCGCCCCAAATCTAAGTCTAACACTAACCCTAACACCCCCCTAACTAAAATATAATTTAAATTAATCTAAATAAAATAACTATCATTAACTACATTATCCCTATTTAAAACTAAATACTTACCTATAAAATAAACCCTAAGCTAGCTACAATATAACTAATAATTACATTGTAGCTAGCTTAGGGTTTATTTTTATTTTACAGGCAAGTTTGTATTTATTTTAACTAGGTAGAATAGTTATTAAATAATTATTAACTATTTAATAACCACCTAGCTAAAATAAATACAAAAGTACCTGTAAAATAAAATCCAACCTACGTTACAATAACACCTAACACTACACTATAATTAAATGAATTCCATAAATTAAATTAAATTATCTAAAGTACAAAACAAACAAACACTAAGGCCTAGATTTAGAGTTCGGCGGTAGCCGTCAAAACCAGCGTTAGAGGCTCCTAACGCTGGTTTTGGCCGCCCGCTGGTATTTGGAGTCAGTGATTAAAGGGTCTAACGCTCACTTTACAGCCGCGACTTTTCCATACCGCAGATCCCCCTACGCCATTTGCGTAGCCTATCTTTTCAATGGGATCTTTCTAACGCTGGTATTTAGAGTCGTTTCTGCAGTGAGCGTTAGAGCTCTAACGACAAGATTCCAGCCGCCTGAAAAAAGCAGGAGTTAAGAGCTTTCTGGCTAACGCCGGTTCATAAAGCTCTTAACTACTGTACCCTAAACTACACTAACACCCATAAACTACCTATGTACCCCTAAACCGAGGTCCCCCCACATCGCCGCCACTCGATTAAAATTTTTAACCCCTAATCTGCCGACCGCCACCTACGTTATACTTATGTACCCCTAATCTGCTGCCCCTAACCCCGCCGACCCCTATATTATATTTATTAACCCCTAACTTGCCCCACACAACGTCGCCGCAAGCTACTTAAAATAATTAACCCCTAATCTTCCGACCGCAAATCGCCGCCACCTACGTTATCCCTATGTACCCCTAATCTTCTGCCCCTAACATCGCCGACCCCTATGTTATATTTATTAACCCCTAATCTGCCCCCCACAACGTCGCCGACACCTACCTACACTTATTAACCCCTAATCTGCCGAGCGGACCTGAGCGCTACTATAATAAAGTTATTAACCCCTAATCCGCCTCACTAACCCTATCATAAATAGTATTAACCCCTAATCTGCCCTCCCTAACATCGCCGACACCTACCTTCAATTATTAACCCCTAATCTGCCGACCGGAGCTCACCGCTATTCTAATAAATGTATTAACCCCTAAAGCTAAGTCTAACCCTAACACTAACACCCCCCTAACTTAAATATAATTTACATATAACGAAATAAATTAACTCTTATTAAATAAATGATTCCTATTTAAAGCTAAATACTTACCTGTAAAATAAATCCTAATATAGCTACAATATAAATTACATTTATATTATAGCTATTTTAGGATTAATATTTATTTTACAGGTAACTTTGTATTTATTTTAACCAGGTACAATAGCTATTAAATAGTTAAGAACTATTTAATAGTTACCTAGTTAAAATAATTACAAATTTACCTGTAAAATAAATCCTAACCTAAGATATAATTAAACCTAACACTACCCTATCAATAAAATAATTAAATAAACTACCTACAATTACCTACAATTAACCTAACACTACCCTATCAATAAAATAATTAAATAAACTACCTACAATTACCTACAATTAACCTAACACTACACTATCAATAAATTAATTAAACACAATTGCTACAAATAAATACAATTAAATAAACTATCTAAAGTACAAAAAATAAAAAAGAACTAAGTTACAGAAAATAAAAAAATATTTACAAACATAAGAAAAATATTACAACAATTTTAAACTAATTACACCTACTCTAAGCCCCCTAATAAAATAACAAAGACCCCCAAAATAAAAAATTCCCTACCCTATTCTAAATTTAAAAAGTTACAAGCTCTTTTACCTTACCAGCCCTGAACAGGGCCCTTTGCGGGGCATGCCCCAAGAAGTTCAGCTCTTTTGCCTGTAAAAGAAAACATACAATACCCCCCCCCCAACATTACAACCCACCACCCACATACCCCTAATCTAACCCAAACCCCCCTTAAATAAACCTAACACTAAGCCCCTGATGATCTTCCTACCTTGTCTTCACCATGCCAGGTTCACCGATCCGTCCTGGCTCCAAGATCTTCATCCAACCCAAGCGGGGGTTGGCGATCCATAATCCGGTGCTCCAAAGTCTTCCTCCTATCCGGCAAGAAGAGGACATCCGGACCGGCAAACATCTTCTCCAAGCGGCATCTTCTATGTTCTTCCATCCGATGACGACCGGCTCCATCTTGAAGACCTCCAGCGCGGATCCATCCTCTTCTTCCGACGACTAGACGACGAATGACGGTTCCTTTAAGGGACGTCATCCAAGATGGCGTCCCTCGAATTCCGATTGGCTGATAGGATTCTATCAGCCAATCGGAATTAAGGTAGGAATTTTCTGATTGGCTGATGGAATCAGCCAATCAGAATCAAGTTCAATCCGATTGGCTGATCCAATCAGCCAATCAGATTGAGCTCGCATTCTATTGGCTGTTCCGATCAGCCAATACAATGCGAGCTCAATCTGATTGGCTGATTGGATCAGCCAATCGGATTGAACTTGATTCTGATTGGCTGATTCCATCAGCCAATCAGAAAATTCCTACCTTAATTCCGATTGGCTGATAGAATCCTATCAGCCAATCGGAATTCGAGGGACGCCATCTTGGATGACGTCCCTTAAAGGAACCGTCATTCGTCGTCTAGTCGTCGGAAGAAGAGGATGGATCCGCGCTGGAGGTCTTCAAGATGGAGCCGGTCGTCATCGGATGGAAGAACATAGAAGATGCCGCTTGGAGAAGATGTTTGCCGGTCCGGATGTCCTCTTCTTGCCGGATAGGAGGAAGACTTTGGAGCACCGGATTATGGATCGCCAACCCCCGCTTGGGTTGGATGAAGATCTTGGAGCCAGGACGGATCGGTGAACCTGGCATGGTGAAGACAAGGTAGGAAGATCATCAGGGGCTTAGTGTTAGGTTTATTTAAGGGGGGTTTGGGTTAGATTAGGGGTATGTGGGTGGTGGGTTGTAATGTTGGGGGGGGGGTATTGTATGTTTTTTTTTACAGGCAAAAGAGCTGAAATTCTTGGGGCATGCCCCGCAAAGGGCCCTGTTCAGGGCTGGTAAGGTAAAAGAGCTTGTAATTTTTGTATTTTAGAATAGGGTAGGGAATTTTTTATTTTGGGGGTCTTTGTTATTTTATTAGGGGGCTTAGAGTAGGTGTAATTAGTTTAAAATTGTTGTAATATTTTTCTTATGTTTGTAAATATTTTTTTATTTTCTGTAACTTAGTTCTTTTTTATTTTTTGTACTTTAGATAGTTTATTTAATTGTATTTATTTGTAGCAATTGTGTTTAATTAATTTATTGATAGTGTAGTGTTAGGTTAATTGTAGGTAATTGTAGGTAGTTTATTTAATTATTTTATTGATAGGGTAGTGTTAGGTTTAATTATAACTTAGGTTAGGATTTATTTTACAGGTAAATTTGTAATTATTTTAACTAGGTAACTATTAAATAGTTCTTAACTATTTAATAGCTATTGTACCTGGTTAAAATAAATACAAAGTTACCTGTAAAATAAATATTAATCCTAAAATAGATATAATATAAATGTAATTTATATTGTAGCTATATTAGGATTTATTTTACAGGTAAGTATTTAGCTTTAAATAGGAATCATTTATTTAATAAGAGTTAATTTATTTCGTTAGATAAAAATTATATTTAACTTAGGGGGGTGTTAGTGTTAGGGTTAGACTTAGCTTTAGGGGTTAATACATTTATTAGAATAGCGGTGAGCTCCGGTCGGCAGATTAGGGGTTAATAATTGAAGGTAGGTGTCGGCGATGTTAGGGAGGGCAGATTAGGGGTTAATACTATTTATGATAGGGTTAGTGAGGCGGATTAGGGGTTAATAACTTTATTATAGTAGCGCTCAGGTCCGGTCGGCAGATTAGGGGTTAATAAGTGTAGGTAGGTGTCGGCGACGTTGTGGGGGGCAGATTAGGGGTTAATAAATATAACATAGGGGTCGGCGATGTTAGGGCAGCAGATTAGGGGTACATAGGGATAACGTAGGTGGCGGCGGTTTACGGAGCGGAAGATTAGGGGTTAAAAGTGTAATGCAGGGGTCAGCGATAGCGGGGGCGGCAGATTAGGGGTTAATAAGTGTAAGGCTAGGGGTGTTTAGACTCGGGGTACATGTTAGAGTGTTAGGTGCAGACGTAGGAAGTGTTTCCCCATAGGAAACAATGGGGCTGCGTTAGGAGCTGAACGCTGCTTTTTTGCAGGTGTTAGGTTTTTTTTCAGCTCAAACAGCCCCATTGTTTCCTATGGGAGAATCGTGCACGAGCACGTTTTTGAGGCCGGCCGCGTCCGTAAGCAACTCTGGTATCGAGAGTTGCATTTGCGGTAAAAATGCTCTACGCTCCTTTTTTGGAGCCTAACGCAGCATTTGTTTGAACTCTCGATACCAGAGTTAAATTTATGGTGCGGCCAGAAAAAAACCCGCGGAGCGTTAACAGCCCTTTTACCGCCGAACTCCAAATCTAGCCGTAAATTACAGAAAATAATAAACAAATTACAAGAATTTTAAACTAATTACACCTAATCTAATCCCCCTAAAAAAATAAAAATGTGCAGGGCATTGCACCAAAGTAATCAGCTCTTTTACCTGTAAAAAAAAAAAAAGGTACAAATCACCCCCCAACATTAAAACCCACCACCCACACAACCAACCCTACTCTAAAACCCACCCAATCCCCCCTTAAAAATACCTAACATTAACCCCTTGAAGATCACATTACCGGGAGACGTCTTCACCCAACTGGGCCGAAGTCCTCAACAAAGCCGGGAGAAGTCTTCATCCAAGCCGGGCGAAGTGGTCCTCCAGACGGGCAGAAGTTTTCATCCAGATGGCATCTTCTATCTTCATCCATCCGGCGCGGAGCGGGTCCATCTTCAAGACATCCGACGCGGAGCATCCTCTTCTTCCGATGGCTAAACACAGAATGAAGGTTCCTTTAAATGACATCATCCAAGATGGCATTTCTTCAATTCCGATTGGCTGATAGAATTCTTTCAGCCTATCGGAATTAAGGTAGAAAAAATCCTATTGGCTGTTCCAATCATCAGCTAATAGGATTTTTTCTACCTTAATTTCGATTGGCTGATAGAATTCTATCAGCCAATCGGAATTAAAGTGACGCCATCTTGGATGACGTCATTTAAAGGAACCTTCATTCTGTGTTTAGCCATCGGAAGAAGAGGATGAAGACGTCTCCCGGTAAGGTGATCTTCAGGGGGTTAGTGTTAGGTTTTTTTAAGGGGGGATTGGGTTGGTTTTAGAGTAGGGTTGGTTGTGTGGGTGATGGGTTTTAATGTTGGGGGGAGGAATTGTAATTTTTTTACAGGTAAAAGAGCTGATTACTTTGGGGCAATGCCCTGCAAAAGGCCCTTTTCAGGGCTATTTGTAATTTAGTGTAGGGTAGGGCTTTTTTATTTTGGGGGGACTTTTTTTATTTTGTTAGCGGGATTAGATTAGGTGTAATTAGTTTAAAAATCTTGTAATTTGTTTATTATTTTCTGTAATTTAGTGTTTGTTTTTTTGTACTTTAGATAATTTTATTTAATTGTAATTAATTGCATTTAATTTAGGTAATTAATTTAATTGTAGTGTAGTGTTAGGTGTAATTGTAACTTAGGTTAGGTTTTATTTTACAGGTAAATTTGTCTTTATTTTAACTAGGTAGTTATTAAATAGTTAATAACTATTTAATAACTATTGTACCTAGTTAAAATAAATACAAAGTTTCCTGTAAAATAAAAATAAACCCTAAGCTAGCTACAATGTAACTATTAGTTATATTGTAGCTAGCTTAGGGTTTATTTTATAGGTAAGTATTTAGTTTTAAATAGGAATTATTTAGTTAATTGTAGTGATTTTATTTAGATTTATTTAAATTATATTTAAGTTAAGGGGGGTTAGGGTTAGACTTAGGTTTAGGGGTTAATAACTTTATTATAGTGGTGGCGATGTTGGGGACCGCAGATTAGGGGTCAATAAATGTAATTAGGTTGTGGCGACATTGGGGGCGGCACATTAGGGGTTAATAAGTGTAAGATTAGGGGTGTTTAGACTCGGGGTTCATGTTAGGGTGTTAGGTGTAGACATAACTTTTATTTCCCCATAGGAATCAATGGGGCTGCATTAGTAGCTAAACGCTGCTTTTTTGCAGGTGTTAGGTTTTTTTTCAGCCGGCTCTCCCCCATTGATTCCTATAGGGAAATCGTGCACGAGCACGTTTTACCAGCTCACCGCTAATGTAAGCAGCGCTGGTATTGAGGTGAGATGTGGAGCAAAATTTTGCTCTACGCTCACTTTTTTGCGGTTAACGCCGGGTTTGTAAAAACCCGTAATACCAGCGCTGTCTGTAAGTGAGCGGTGAGGGAAAACTGCTCTTTAGCACCGCACAGCCTCTAACGCAAAACTTGTAATCTAGCCGATATTTGTGTGCTTTTACATTTAAGAAAAACTAAAATTTACGCACACTTAAAAGATAATTGTCTAACCTTATTTGATTTAACATTTTGTTTTAGTCACAAAAATATTAATATTTGCTGATAAAAATCTTAAGAACAATGATTATTTAGAATTACTATAGCTGTCAGTTTTTACATTAAAGCTGGACTATTACAGGAAAACACTTATTTGCCATATTAATTTTGTTTAATAGATTTCGGTATATGAGAAGAAACCATCTGGACATACATAACAGTCAAAATGATCCTTAGATTTGGACATATATAAACTTCCTGGGCGAGATTACATATACAGTGTAGGTTTCAGCGCAACCCATGCCACCCATAAGTTCACCTCACACATTGGGTGAATCACATATACGGCGGCGGCAGATCATATACTGCCGTAAGTCGGATAAACCGGGAGGTACAGAAATGTGCGGAAATTTGCAAATTTGCCAATAGGAGTTCAGTAGCTCTTATCCTATTGGCTGATTTGAAATTTTCAGCCAATAGGAATGCAAGGTACCTCAATATAAAAGGGGTACCTTGCATTCAATATTCAGTATGCGTCGAATGATTGCATGAAAAGGACCTCTACACCGATGACCGCAGCCGCCAAGGACGACCACCGCACTGGATTAATGCATCAGAGATCGCTCTGCACCTCCGGCAAGAAGAAAGAAGATGGTTTTGCGATGGATGAAAATGGAGCCACCTGGATGAAGACTTTGCTCCACCTGGAAAAAGATGTCCGGACTGGTGAGTACATTTTTTGGGGTAAGTATTTGTTTTTTGTTTTTTTGGGGGGGTGTTTGTTTTTTTTAGGTTAGGGCTTTTTTTTTTTTTTTTTTAAGGTCAGCAAAAGAGGTGATTGCCCTTTTAAGGACAATGCCGATATAAATGCCCCTTTAGGGGCAATGGGTAGATTAGATTTTTTTAGAGTTAGTTTTTTTTTTATTTTGGGAGGTTGGGCGGAATTTGGCTTGGGTTTAATTTGTAGTTTTTTTATGTAAAAGAGCTGATTTCTTCAGGGCAATGTCCTACAAAAGGTCATTTTAAGGGCTATATCTAGTTTATTATTAGATAAGGGGGTGCTTTTATTTTGGGGTGGCTTTTATGTTTTGATAGGGGTATTAGATTAGGTTTACATTTTTTTATTTTGGATTATTTCGTTTATTTTTTTCTGTAAGTTTAGATTTTTTTATTTTTTGTAATATTAGATTTTGTATGCTTTTTAATGTAATGTTAGGATTTTTTATTTTAAATTAGGATTTTTTTTTAGTCTTTTTTTATTTTATGTAATTGGGGTTAATTTAGGGGTTGTTAGGTTAGGGGACTTAGTGATTAGATTAATACTTTGCGTTGTGGGGGGATGGCGGTTTAGGGGTCGATATGTTAATTAGGTCAATTGCATTGCATGGGGATGGCAGTTTAGGGGTTAATATGTTACTTAGGTAGATTGTGTGGTAGGGGGGTGGGGGTTTAGGAATTAATAGTTTTAATAGGTAGTTTGCGATATGGGGGTTGGCGGATTAGGGGTTAATAGTGTAATTAGATACTTTGCTTTTTGGGTATGTGGAGGATTAGGGGTTAATAACTTTATTAGGTTCTTTGTGATGTGGGGATTAGCGGATTAAGGATTAATACATTTTATTTAGTTACTGTTATGGTGGGGGGATAGCGGTTGACAGGTAGATATTGCACATGCGTTAGGTGTTTGTTAAAACTTCCTGGCAGTTCCGGTGCTCATATACTCAGTGCAAGGCTTGCTCCGCCTGCCTATGTGGCGCGGTGAAAGTAAAATTTCTTAATTTTTGGCCTTTTAAATTGTTGCGCTGAATATGTGATACCGACTTGTGATGCCAGTTCTTTCTTAGTTTATGGGAGTACAAACAGCAGCCGACAGGTAAAATATATGAGCCACACCATATATGTGATCGCTACATCAGTCTAAAAATAGCCGACCCCGGGATTTTTTGCGAACAACGCCACATATGTGATCGAGCCCCTTAATGGGGCTAAATCAGAGATATTATATACAAAGTTAAATCCTTATTAATTAATTCAGTATAATAAAATGTATGCACTTCGTAACCATAATTTATTTTGCCAGTTTTCTTTTTATTTATCTCTATGTATTGTGCCTTTCCATTCTCCAAAGACAGGCTGGTGGACTCTGCAACATGATACATATTGCTTGGTCAGTGCAGGAGCTTACTTATGTATGGCTGTAATTGGCTAACATAGAGGACATAAGATAAAAGTTCAAGAGCATTGAAATTAACAAAGCATATTTCAGCTTTGGGCCGTAATCATCAACTACATTTCTCTGCAATGGCTGGAATTTAAAAGCCTAGTGCTGACACCTGATTGATGCAGGGAAGAGCTCTGTTAATGTGCCATAAATCTACCTATATACAACATCCCATATAAAATGAATTAATTAGATATCTATATTATTTTCACTTTTGAATTTTAATAAAAGGAACTTATATGTTTAAACGTATCAGTCAAAGCTAAAACAAATAATTAAATCTTTGATTGCCATTATCTATTTAAAATTTCTGCTATCTGCCATTCTGTATACTTCACTAACACCTAGATTACGAGTTTTACGCTATATCGGGTGCGTAAATAATGCAAAAAAATTAGCGGTATCGCACTTTCCATAGCGCTGCCATTACGAGTTACTGACAAACCTCCTTGTGCTGTGTGTTATGGTGCGTTAAGCTCCATACCGTACAAAAGCCAAGGGCTGAGTTTGCATGCTCGTGCACGCTTTCCCCCATAGACATCAATGGGGAGAAAATGTTAGAAAAAAACTAACACCTGCAATCACGGAATGGCAAATCGTCATAAAACAACCCCATTGATGTCTATGGCGAAATGAAAATTATGTAAAATCCTAACACACTGGGGACATGTCTTAGCAGCAATCATGGATGGTCGCATACTCCAGAACTCCACTGGAATCTCCCTTAAACTGTCAATTATAGGAGTCTCTTCACAGCAAAATTACAACCTTCAATCACTACTAAGACTTAGCTTGGGGTGACATAACATAAAACTTTAGATACGCTGTATCTTTGAAACTGGAGCCCAGGATTAGACACTAAAGACCTGGAGAGGCGGCTCACGACAGGTGACGCTATCCCCCTCTGTACTCCTAGGTATTTTGCCATCACTACAAGAAAAACCTGTAAAGATACTACATATACTGATCTTTCACACAAAGGGACATAGGTGCATAAAAAAAACAATATCTCTGAAAAGGGAATAGACACCAAAAATTCTGGCCAATCCACAGTTAAAATGGCTACTTTAAGCAGCCACATGGCCAAATTCGTAGAACTATGTCAACACCTAATAACTAAGGCTCCACTGGATTATCTACTGAGTCATTTTACCGACATAAACCCAACATCTGCAGAGGCTCCGGGATTGACAGAGACAAACTCATCTGACACAGACAGCCGGCAGGGGAAACCACCGCTCCCAGGAGCCACTTTCGAAAAGCTACACATGCCGCTTAAAGGAGAGGAGATACTTCATATATATTTCCTAGAGATTTTACAGAAGTAAAGAAAACTTTGAAAATAACAGTACCCTACCTATGATGATCTCTCCGGCACCCATAAAGACTTGTTGCAGATGGGAGGATATAAACTGAAACACATGGCTGATTGGGGGTTTGTGGGGGATTCCCAGGACGCTATTATAAGAGAGCAAGTGATCTCCCTTCTCAGTATCAATGCTTCCGACAACAAATGCAGGGAGATTGCTTTTTATTCTGAGGCAATCTCACAGCGGCATGGGTGTGCATGATCCTTAAGCCTTTTTAAAGAAACCTCTGAGGTTACCAGCATGAGCTCTGGACCGATCTCAAAGCACAACAATATCCCCTTCCAAAGGGAAAACACTGCCTGTAAGACTATGCTGGTATTACAAGTGAAATCCTGGGCCTAATAAAGCTAAGGTATTCTGTGTATATAGTCTTTAGCTCTGCAATAGCGTAGAAGACATTGTTGGGACACTTACTCTTTTGATGTTAGCTTTATTTTCTTTAGCTCAGTTAAACAATAATTTTTGTTAATGTTCTAAGTTTTCTTATTTTCTTCCTATATATGTCAGGGTATCTGTGAGTGTTATTAATATTTATATATATATATATATATATATATATATATATATATATATATATATATATATATATATTATTTATACATAATAAGACCAAAGAGTTCATTATATATGTAGTTCTCTATGTCAGATGGCCTGGGCTGGGTAACACAACTCCCCTGCTGTGACTAGATACACATTACAAGCCAGGATGTCCCAATTATTTTACATCAAAGGAGGCCTGTATAAAGAGTTTCCTATCTGAAGGAACAGTCACTCAGTCTGAATTGATAATGGAATAGACAAACATACTCAGAGGAGATAGCCCTTATCATCTAAGTGTTAAGTACCCCATACTGAGTTCAAACCCATGGATTTCAGACGTCATATCACCGTGAAATAATGAAGAAAGTCGTTTAATACATTTTTAACCCTGTGAGTGCAGAAAGCATGTAAGAAAAATCTTGATTTTGGAAGGGGGGAAAGGACTTCATATAAAATGAATTGTGTAATTTTCAAATATGTCCTTGATACCCACTATTATAAGTCTTGTAGGTATAGGTGTACCGCACACCTTTTTGACCATCATGCAACTGTCATGAATTGGATCTGCTCATTGCCGTGTCGCCGCGGCTCACAGATCCCCTCTCTATCACGTCACGTTGCCTAGCAACGTGACGCGGTATCTGGCTCTCCTCCTGACGTCAGAGTCTCCCTGCCTTCAAATCTCGGCGGGAGATCTGAATTGGCGCCCGTTTGTTTTCTCTTTTCTATCTCCCGGACCGGACCTGTAAGTGAGTAATTCTTTTGTCTCCTTGCCTGAATCCTTGCCTGAATATTCTCTGCCAGTTTGCCTAAACCTGCTAATAAGGATTTTATGTTTGTTTACTACCTGCATACAAGGACATTTGCCTTATCTAAACCTGCTAAAGGGAATATCTGTTTGTTTGATAATCATCATAAAGGGACATTTGCTTTATTCAAATCTAATAAGAGGAAGATATTACTGTTTGTTCATTAACCTGCTTAAAGGAACATTTGCTTTATTCAAACCTGATAAAAGGAATCTCTGTTTGTTTGCTAACCTGCTTAAAGGGACATTTGCTTTATCCAAACCTGCTAAAAGGAATCTTTGTTTACTTACTAATCTGCTTAAAGGGACATTTGCTTTATCCAAACCTGCTAAAAGGAATCTTTGTTTATTTACTAACCTGCTTAAAGGGACATTTACTTTATCCAAACCTGCCAAAAGGAATCTCAGTTTGTTTACTAAACCTGCTTAAAGGGACACTTGCTTATCCAAACCTGCTAAAAGGAATCCTTGTTTATTTACTAACCTGCTTAAAGGGACATTTGCTTTATTACTTGCTAAAGGAATTTCTCTTAGTTTATTTATCTTCTTAAAAGGACATTTGCTTTCTTCAATCCTGAGTGGGTCACGTCCAGGATATTTCTCAGTGTGCTAGCGTGTGTTTTTTACTTTTCACGCTAGCAGTTGGGTTGAATCCTGAGCTGGTCCTTTACGGCTGACAGCAACATCAGGACCGCACTTTTTAAAAAGTCCTTTTTCAATGGGACTTCCATAGCGTCAGTATTACAAGTTTGCCTGGAAGGCCAAAAAGTGTGCGGTACTATCTATAACCACAAGATTTGTACCACCATCTAAAGTCAGTGGTTATGAGTTTTATGTTACAAATCTGTAGCATAAAACTCATAACTAAAGTGTTAAAAAGTACACTAATAGTCATAAACTACCTATTAAACCCTAAACCAAGGCCCTCCCGCATCGCAAACACTATTATAAATGTATTAATCCCTAATCTGCCGCTCTGGATATCGTTGCCACTATTAAAAATTATTAACCCCTATTCCACCGGTCCCCAATATTGTCTCCACTATAATAAACCTATTAACCCCTAAACCGCCGCCCTCCCGCATTGCAAACACTATTTAAATATTATTAAACACTAATCTGCCGTCCGCCTACACCGCCGCTATAATAAACCTGTTTTACCACTAAACCGCAAGCCCCCCAAAATGAAATATACTAAATTAAACTATAAACCCCTAAACCTCTGGCCTCCCACATCACTACATAAATATATTAACCACTAAACCTAACCCTAATTTAACCCTAAGCCTAAGTCTAACCCTAACACCACTTAACTTAAATATAATTAAAATAAAGCTAAATAAAACGTACAATTATTACTTAATTAATTCCTATTTAAAACTAAATAAATACTTACCTGTAAATAAAACCTAAGCTAGCTACAATATAACTAATAGTTATATTGTATCTATCTTAGGTTTCATTTTTATTTCACAGGTAAGTTTGTATTTATTTTAACTAGGTAGACTAGTTAGTAAATAGTTATTAACTATTTACTAGCTACCTAGTCAAAATAAATACAAAGTTACCTGTAAAATAAAACCTAACCTGTCTTACACTAAAACCTAACATTGCAATAAAAACCCACCACTCACACAACCAAACCCCCCAAATAAAATTCTATCTAAATAAACCTAAGCTAACCATTGCCCTGAAAAGGGCATTTGGATGGGCATTGCCCTTAAAAGGGCATTTAGCTATTTTACGGTACCCAAACCCTAAGCTAAAAATAAAACCCACCCAATAAACCCTTAAAAAAACTAACACTAACCCCCGATAATCCACTTACAGTTTTCGAAGACCGGACATCCATCCTCATCCAGGCGACAGAAGTCTTCATCCAAGCGGACAGAAGTCTTCATCCAAGCCAATAGAATGAGAGCTCAATCCTATTGGCTGATTGGGGGGTGTTTGTATTTTTTTTACAGGTAAAAGAGCTGATTTCTTTGGGGCATTGGCCTTTAAGTTTAGGCTAAGGTTTTCTTTATTTTGGAATAGGAGTAATTCGTTTTTATTTTTGATCATTTAGTTTTTTTTATTTTGTGTAATTTAGTGTTTATTTTTTTTGTAATTTAGATAATTGTATTTTATTAATTTAATTTATTTTATTGTAATGTTAGGTTTTAGTGTAAAGCAGGTTAGGTTTTATTTTACAGATAACTTTGTATTTATTTTGACTATTTACAATTACTAACTAATAACTATTTACTAACTAGTCTACCTAGTTAAAATAAATACAAACTTACCTGTGAAATAAAAATAAAACCTAAGATAGATACAATATAACTATTAAAAGTTATATTGTAGCTAGCTTAATTTTATTTTACAGGTAAGTATGTATTTAGTTTTAAATAGGAATTATTTAGGTAATAATTGTACGTTTTATTTAGATTTATTTTAATTATATTTAGGTGGTGTGAGGGTTAGGGTTAGGCTTAGGGTTATGTTAGGGTTCAGGTTAGGTTTAGGGGTTAATATATTTATGTAGTGTTAGTGATGTGGCAGGCCAGAGGTTTAGGGGTTAATAACTTTTGTATAGTGGCAGCGACATTGGGGGGGCAGCAGTATAGGGGCTAATAAGTGTAAGTAGGTGGCGGCGATGTTGGGGGCGGCAGATTAGGGGTTAATAACTGTAATGTAGGTAGCGGCGATGTTGGGGGCAGCAGATTAGGGGTTAATTACTGTATGTTGGTGGCAGCGATGTTAAGGGCAGCAGATTAGGGGTTAATAACTGTAATGTAGGTGGCGGCGATAATGGGGCGGCAGATTAGGGGTTAATAACATTATGTAAGTTGCAGCGATGTCGGGGTGGCAGATTAGGGGTTTTTATGTTAGGGTGTTAGGTTTAAACATAACTTTTTCTTTCCCCATAGACATCAATGGAGCTGTGTTACGGAGCTTTTCAATCTGCAATCGCAGGTGTTAGGCTTTTTTTTTGCCGGCTCTCCCCATTGATGTCTATGGGGAAATCGTGCACGAGCACATCAAAACACTGCTTGTATTTGGGTGAGGTATGGAGCTCAATGCCACCATAAGCCCACACAAGCCGGGTTTTTTCAAACATGCAATAGCAGCGATACAGGTAGGTGAAATACCGCCGCTTTTGTGGCGGTCGTTAATTTCCCTATAGCGCTCAAACTAGTAATCTAGCTGATAGTAAGCTGTTAGCAGTGTTAATAATGAATGTGCATTTCTAGTTGTCTGCTGCCCCCTAGTGGACTAAAACTGGTATGTTCCCAGTAAACCAAGAGATGTTCAGATCCGAGGGCCTATCACAGAGACAAGCTTCCGTGGGGCGTATCCAAACATTCACTAATGATTACAAAACAGAGGGATTGACTGATAACCTTGCTGTCATTTTGGGACACAGTCACTAAATGTGAAACTGGGCTACCTTTTCTTATCCATATTGCAAAATACCTGTCATGAATTGGATCCGCTCATTGCCGTGTCGCCGCGGCTCACAGATCCTCTCTGTATCACGTCACGTTGCCTAGCAACGTGACGCGGAATCTGGCTCTCCTCCTGACGTCAGAGTCTCCCTGCCTTCAAATCTCGGCGGGAGATCTGAATTGGCGCCCGTTTGTTTTTCTCTTTCCTACCTCCCGGACCGGACCTGTGTGAGTAATTCTTTTTGCCTCCCTTGCCTGAATCCTTGCCTGAAATATTCTCTGCCAGTTTGCTTAACCTGCATTCATGAACATTTGTTTTATTTAAACCTGCTAAAAGGATTTCCTATTTGTTTGCTAACCTGCATTCAAGGACATTTGCTTATCTATACCTGCTAAAAGGAATATCTGTTTGTTTGCTAATCATCATAAAGGGACATTTGCTTTATTCAAATCTAATAAGAGGAAGATATTACTGTTTGTTCATTACCCTGCTTATAGGAACATTTGCTTTATTCAAACCTGCTAAAAGGAATTTCTGTTTGTTTGCTAACCTGCTTAAAGGGACATTTGCTTATCCAAACCTGCTAAAAGGAATCTCAGTTTGTTTACTAAACCTGCTTAAAGGGACATTTGCTTTATCCAAACCTGCTAAAAGGAATCTCTGTTTGTTTGCTAACCTGCTTAAAGGGACATTTGCTTATCCAAACCTGCTAAAAGGAATCTCAGTTTGTTTACTAAACCTGCTTAAAGGGACATTTGCTTTATCCAAACCTGCTAAAAGGAATCTTTGTTTATTTACTAACCTGCTTAAAGGGACATTTGCTTTATCACTTGCTAAAGGAATTTCACTTAGTATATTTATCTTCTTAAAAGGACATTTGCTTTCTTCAATCCTGAGTGGGTCACGTCCAGGATATTTCTCAGTGTGCTAGCGTGTGTTTTTTACTTTTCACGCTAGCAGTTGGGTTGAATCCTGAGCTGGTCCTTTACGGCTGACATTACAAACGGGCCATAAAAATGGACCCCACTGAATTATCCATGGCCGTGACTCACCAGGGACAGTTATTGGGATCTCATGCTACCCACTTACAATCCTTGGACGCAAAGTTGGATCAGATAACTACTTTACTTCAGAATATGGCTGCTCCTATACCTCCTAATCCTATTCCTTTGGATCCCTCTCCCCCTACGAATCCTACCAATCAGACACAAGCTCAGCTCAGTCCCAGGATACCTCTTCCGGACAAATATGATGGGAATCCTGAGGATTGTAGGGGTTTTTTGAATCAGTGTCGCCTTCATTTTCGGAATAGTCCGGTTCTCTTTGCAACTCCCTCCTCTAGAATCACTTTCCTTATATCCTTAATGAAAGGTAGAGCCTTAGCCTGGGTATCACCTTTGCTTGAAAAGAATGATCCAATACTCCAGGATGTGGATACATTTCTCTCTGTCTTTTCAAATGTCTTCGATAAGCCAGGGAGGTCTGCCGCTGCTGAAGCTTCTCTTCTAGACTTACGACAAGGTGGTCAACCTGTATCTCAATATGCCATTGAATTTCGCACTCTAGCTTCTGAGACTACCTGGAATCAGGGAGCTCTTAGAGCAGCTTTTCGCAAAGGACTCTCTGAACGTCTCAAAGATGAGTTGGTCTATCGTGAAATCCCAGAATCTCTAGAGGCTCTGATAAATCTTTGTATTTGTCTCGATTCCAGATACCGCGAACGTCAACAAGAAAGAGAGAGAAATCAGAAAGCTTCTAATCGTCCTTTTCGTCTGGTACCTCGTATCTCTAACCCTTTAACTCCCGCTTCTCCACCTTCCGATCAGACTGAACCAATGGAAATTGGCACCATTAGATTAACTGAAACTGAACGTCTGAGGAGACGTTCTCTTGGACTGTGTTTATACTGTGGCCTTAAAGGACATTTATTAAAAGATTGTCCTACCAGACCGGTAAAAGCCAGGGCTTAACTTCTGTCCAGGGAGCTAAGTTAAGCCAAATAGGATCTCATTCCCTCAATAATAAACTTTTTGTCCCGGTTACTCTTCAAATTGGAGGAGACAGGATTCATACTCAAGCTCTTATTGACTCTGGTGCTGGAGGAGTCTTCATCGATTCCACATTTGTAACTATTCACTCTATTCCATTAAGCAAAAAGGAATATACTATTCCAGTCTCCACTGTTAGTGGAGATCCTTTGGGTCCCGGACTTATCCAGTTTGCTACTAGACCCATTCTCTTTTCTGTAGGAATTCTTCATTCAGAGACAATATGTTTTGATGTAATCTCGACTCCTCAATTTCCCATAATATTGGGTCTTCCCTGGCTCCAGTTACATAATCCTGTATTCTCCTGGACTCAAGGCGAACTCATTTCCTGGGGATATACTTGTCAAAATAGGTGTCTTCAGATTCCCACGAAAGTGCCTCTCACTATTGCTCTCACTATTGACACCTCTGGGTCGTTACCCACACCTTATCAAGATTACGTTGATGTTTTTTCCAAGAAAGAAGCAGAACGTCTTCCCCCACATCGTACTTTTGATTGCCCCATTGATCTACTTCCTGGGGACACCTACCCTCGTGGCAAGACGTATCCGCTCTCAAGGCCAGAGAATGTTGCCTTAGAGGAATATATCCAAGATAGTTTGGCTAGAGGTTTTATTCGACCTTCCTCTTCTCCTCTTGGGGCAGGTTTCTTTTTTGTGGGAAAGAAGGATGGAGGACTGCGACCTTGTATTGATTATCGGGGTTTGAATCAAATCACAGTCAAGAATAGTTACCCTCTGCCTCTTATTCCTGAACTGTTTACTTATCTTCAAGGAGCTACAATATTTACCAAACTGGACCTTCGTGGTGCTTATAACCTTATTCGCATGCGCAAAGGAGACGAATGGAAGACACTCGATTTGGGCATTATGAATATCTGGTTATGCCCTTTGGGCTGTGTAATGCCCCTGCTGTTTTTCAACACTTCGTGAATGAGATCTTTCGGGATTTTTTGAACTCCTTCGTCATTATCTACCTTGACGATATTTTAATTTTTTCCCACAATTATCAAGATCATGTACACCATGTCAGGAAGGTTTTGCAACGTTTACGAGACAATCATCTATTCGCCAAGTTGGAGAAATGTTCATTTCATCAAAAATCCATACCCTTCTTGGGTTATGTAATATCTGAATCTGGATTTGAAATGGATCCGAATAAACTTTCTTCCATTTTGGATTGGCCTAGACCTGATTCTCTTAAGGCTCTACAACGGTTTCTTGGCTTCGCCAATTATTACAGGAAATTTATCAAAGGATTTGCTACTATTACTTCTCCTCTCACGTCACTCACTAGAAAGGGGCAAGATTGTAAAAAGTGGTCCCCAGAGGCTATTAAGGCCTTTGAGTCTCTCAAAAAGGCCTTTTCTTCTGCACCCATACTCCGTCACCCAAATCCGGATTTTCAATTTATCCTAGAAGTGGATGCTTCTTCTGTTGCTGCTGGGGCTGTTCTTTCCCAATGAATACCTGACACGGGTAAGATTCATCCTGTAGGTTTCTTTTCCAAGAAATTTACTTCTTCTGAATTAAATTATGACGTTGGCAATAAGGAATTATTAGCCATCAAGATGGCTCTGGACGAATGGAGGCATTGGTTGGAGGGTACTACCTTTCCATTTTCCATACTCACGGATCATAAAAATCTTCTTTATCTCCAAACTGCCAAACGATTGAATTCCAGACAAGCTCGTTGGTCTTTATTCTTTTCACGTTTTAATTACAATCTTTCCTATATACCTGGTTCTAAGAATATAAAAGCGGATGCCTTATCCAGGCAGTTTCAATCTACCTCTACTCCAGAATCTGGTACCATACTTCATCCACAAGAAGTCATAGCTCAATTATCAACCTCTTGTTTACAGGAGTTACAGTCTGCTCAAAAGGATCTTCCTTCTTCCTTTAAATCTCCTGACGGTTTATTATTTGTTCCTGAACGTCTCCGTCCTAAGATTCTCCATTGGGCTCATGATAGTCCTCTCTCTGGACATCCTGGCGTCAGTAACACGACTCGGAATCTTAAACAGTATGTCTGGTGGCCTACTCTCTCTCAAGATGTTAAAGATTATGTCTCAGTTTGCACTCAATGTGCTACAAATAAAGCTCCTCGTCAACTCCCTTCTGGTTTACTTCAACCTTTACCCATTCCTCACCAGCCTTGGACCCATCTATCTATGGATTTTATTACAGACCTTCCTCTTTCTGCCGGAAACAACACTATTTTAGTGGTGGTCGACAGGTTTACGAAGTCTGCCCATTTCATTCCTTTGCCTGGTCTTCCATCTGCCAAGGGACTTTCTGAGCTTTTCCTTTTGCATATCGTGAGATTACATGGTTTTCCTATGGACATCGTCTCCGATAGAGGGGTACAATTTGTTTCTCGGTTCTGGAAATGGCTCTGCAAACATTTTGGCACTACAATCTCTTTATCAACCTCTCATCATCCACAGTCTAATGGCCAAACCGAGAGAGTAAACCAATGTCTGGAGACTTACCTTAGACATTATGTGGACCATCATCATTCTAATTGGACTCGTTATCTTCCTTTAGCGGAGTTGGCCCATAATGCTCGTTACAATTCATCTCTTCAGACTTCTCCCTTTTTTGCAGCTTATGGATTTCAACCCAGAACATTTCCTCTGTATACTTCCTCTTATGAAAATCCTGCTTCTCATCAAACTGCTCGGAGATTAACTCGACATTGGCGTAAAATACATGATCTTCTTTCCAAAGCTTCTAAAAGATACAAGTTTTTTGCTGATCGCAGACGGAAGAAGGCTCCTAATTTTCGTCCTGGAGACAAGGTGTGGATTTCTACTCGTCACCTTCATCTCAAACAACCTTCTATCAAATTGGGGCCTCGATATGTGGGTCCTTTCCGAATACTGGGTCAAGTTTGTTCTACTGCATATCGAGTTGCTCTTCCCAAGACTCTCAAAGCTCACCCTGTGTTCCATGTTTCTCTCCTGAAACCGGTGAAATCTAATAGATTTTCTAAATCTCTGCCCAAACCTCCGCCTCTCTTGGTACAAGGACAGCCTGAGTTTGAGATTGCTCACATTCTGGATTCCAAACTTCGTGGCAAGAAACTATACTATCTCATCCATTGGAAGGGTTATCCGGTCACGGAACGGACTTGGGAACCAGCCCGGCATGTTCACGCCCCTGCTTTGATTAAGGCCTTTCACAAAGCTTATCCTGCTAGGCCTGGTCCTGTCCCCCGGAGGGGTCCTTGAGAGGGGGGTGCTGTCATGAATTGGATCCGCTCATTGCCGTGTCGCCGCGGCTCACAGATCCTCTCTGTATCACGTCACGTTGCCTAGCAACGTGACGCGGAATCTGGCTCTCCTCCTGACGTCAGAGTCTCCCTGCCTTCAAATCTCGGCGGGAGATCTGAATTGGCGCCCGTTTGTTTTTCTCTTTCCTACCTCCCGGACCGGACCTGTGTGAGTAATTCTTTTTGCCTCCCTTGCCTGAATCCTTGCCTGAAATATTCTCTGCCAGTTTGCTTAACCTGCATTCATGAACATTTGTTTTATTTAAACCTGCTAAAAGGATTTCCTATTTGTTTGCTAACCTGCATTCAAGGACATTTGCTTATCTATACCTGCTAAAAGGAATATCTGTTTGTTTGCTAATCATCATAAAGGGACATTTGCTTTATTCAAATCTAATAAGAGGAAGATATTACTGTTTGTTCATTAACCTGCTTATAGGAACATTTGCTTTATTCAAACCTGCTAAAAGGAATTTCTGTTTGTTTGCTAACCTGCTTAAAGGGACATTTGCTTATCCAAACCTGCTAAAAGGAATCTCAGTTTGTTTACTAAACCTGCTTAAAGGGACATTTGCTTTATCCAAACCTGCTAAAAGGAATCTCTGTTTGTTTGCTAACCTGCTTAAAGGGACATTTGCTTATCCAAACCTGCTAAAAGGAATCTCAGTTTGTTTACTAAACCTGCTTAAAGGGACATTTGCTTTATCCAAACCTGCTAAAAGGAATCTTTGTTTATTTACTAACCTGCTTAAAGGGACATTTGCTTTATCACTTGCTAAAGGAATTTCACTTAGTATATTTATCTTCTTAAAAGGACATTTGCTTTCTTCAATCCTGAGTGGGCCACGTCCAGGATATTTCTCAGTGTGCTAGCGTGTGTTTTTTACTTTTCACGCTAGCAGTTGGGTTGAATCCTGAGCTGGTCCTTTACGGCTGACAATACCTCTCTTATTTTATGAGGTGAATTGGACTTATCTGAGAAAGCTGAAACACTCAATTGGTTTAAGTGGTAACGTACGGCTGTTCTATATTTTTTATATTTTAAAAAAAGGTATTCTAAGGCTATAAATTGCAGCTGGTAATTTAAAGAACATATTTGGTGTTTTAAGTTATATCCATAGCCCTGTGTAAATTAGAACCAGTCATATTCAGTGCTAAGTAATTTATTTGCTAGACAGGGTTTTGTACTCCAGATTTATAAGTCAGTCATTATAGTGAACTCTTTCAGAACTTTAAATAAATTGGTTATTGTGATTAAATCCCTGGTAGTTATAAATTAAGCATTGTTAAGCTAATAGTCCATATTCTGATATTTGGAGTGAACTAAGCTGGATAATTATAGACTTTGCTGTGATTCTCATGCGTGGTGTTTATTGTAAGTAATGTTCATTTTAGAGACATATTTTTATGATCTGTGGTATAGAATATTATAACGGAATAAATGTATATAATTGCTTCATAAGCTAGTCTCTATTTAAATATAAATCAATGTGTATATAAATTTAACTAATACAAAGAATTTAGGAATAAATATTAATTTTTAATTGTTTCTTATATACATTTTAATTGGAGGTCATTTTAAAGAGTAATAATAAATAAATTATATTTATAGCCTGGTATATACCTACATATATATTATAACGATATCTGCTCTAGTGAAACGTTAGGTTAAATTACCCTGTACTATGTAATCTGCTTTGCCTTTAAGTTGCCCAAAATGCAGTGGGCAAGTATAATTTTTATCATATGGTTATCCCATCCTTATACTCACTGCACTTCTCTTCGCGGCTAGCGGCCGGAGCCGTGGGAGAGATATAGAAGACACATACTACACACAGTACGAGGATATGAAACTACCTGCACAATCATACAGGGAGTGCAGAATTATTAGGCAAATTAGTATTTTGACCACATCATCCTCTTTATGCATGTTGTCTTACTCCAAGCTGTATAGGCTCGAAAGCCTACTACCAATTAAGCATATTAGGTGATGTGCATCTCTGTAATGAGAAGGGGTGTGGTCTAATGACATCAACACCCTATATCAGGTGTGCATAATTATTAGGCAACTTCCTTTCCTTTGGCAAAATGGGTCAAAAGAAGGACTTGACAGGCTCAGAAAAGTAAAAAATAGTGAGATATCTTGCAGAGGGATGCAGCACTCTTAAAATTGCAAAGATTCTGAAGCGTGATCATCGAACAATCAAGCGTTTCATTCAAAATAGTCAACAGGGTCGCAAGAAGCGTGTGGAAAAACAAAGGCGCAAAATAACTGCCCATGAACTGAGAAAAGTCAAGCGTGCAGCTGCCAAGATGCCACTTGCCACTAGTTTGGCCATATTTCAGAGCTGCAACATCACTGGAGTGCCCAAAAGCACAAGGTGTGCAATACTCAGAGACATGGCCAAGGTAAGAAAGGCTGAAAGATGACCACCACTGAACAAGACACACAAGCTGAAACGTCAAGACTGGGCCAAGAAATATCTCAAGACTGATTTTTCTAAGATTTTATGGACTGATGAAATGAGAGTGAGTCTTGATGGGCCAGATGGATGGGCCCGTGGCTGGATTGGTAAAGGGCAGAGAGCTCCAGTCCGACTCAGACGCCAGCAAGGTGGAGGTGGAGTACTGGTTTGGGCTGGTATCATCAAAGATGAGCTTGTGTGGCCTTTTCGGGTTGAGGATGGAGTCAAGCTCAACTCCCAGTCCTACTGCCAGTTTCTGGAAGACACCTTCTTCAAGCAGTTGTACAGGAAGAAGTCTGCATCCTTCAAGAAAAACATGATTTTCATGCAGGACAATGCTCCATCACACGCGTCCAAGTACTCCACAGCGTGGATGGCAAGAAAGGGTATAAAAGAAGAAAATCTAATGACATGGCCTCCTGCCTCAACTCCCAGTCCTACTGCCAGTTTATGGAAGACACCTTCTTCAAGCAGTGGTACAGGAAGAAGTCTGCATCCTTCAAGAAAAACATGATTTTCATGCAGGACAATGCTCCATCACACGCGTCCAAGTACTCCACAGCGTGGCTGGCAAGAAAGGGTATAAAAGAAGAAAATCTAATGACATGGCCTCCTTGTTCACCTGATCTGAACCCCATTGAGAACCTGTGGTCCATCATCAAATGTGAGATTTACAAGGAGGGAAAACAGTACACCTCTCTGAACAGTGTCTGGGAGGCTGTGGTTGCTGCTGCACGCAATGTTGATGGTGAACAGATCAAAACACTGACAGAATCCATGGATGGCAGGCTTTTGAGTGTCCTTGCAAAGAAAGGTGGCTATATTGGTCACTGATTTGTTTTTGTTTTGTTTTTGAATGTCAGAAATGTATATTTGTGAATGTTGAGATGTTATATTGGTTTCACTGGTAAAAATAAATAATTGAAATGGGTATATATTTATTTTTTGTTAAGTTGCCTAATAATTATGCACAGTAATAGTCACCTGCACACACAGATATCCCCCTAAAATAGCTATAACTAAAAACAAACTAAAAACTACTTCCAAAACTATTCAGCTTTGATATTAATTAGTTTTTTGGGTTCATTGAGAACATGGTTGTTGTTCAATAATAAAATTAATCCTCAAAAATACAACTTGCCTAATAATTCTGCACTCCCTGTATGGTTATCCCATCCTTATACTCACTGCACTTCTCTCCACGGCTAGCGGCTGGAACCGTGGGAGAGATATAGAAGACACATACTACACACAGTACGAGGATATGAAACTACCTGCACAATCATAAAGTACATGGGGAACTATATATGTTTTTTTTCACTCGTTATTTCCTAACCTTCAAGTTCATAATGCTCATGCCCAACTAATTGTCCTGGTTTCTAACAAGTGGAATCTCCCTAAAAGCATTAGTGTTGTTAATATTCCTTCCATCCAATACATAACACTCAATAAAATATATTTACCCACTAGCATATTGTCTTACCCTTCTATATACAGCACATATGTCTTTTCATTTTATATAAAATAAGCTTAAGCAGGATGTTTTATGTTTAAGCGTAATATTAACTTAACTAGGTGATAAGCCTGCCCAGAGGGCAGTCTATTTATTTTTTTAAGCTACCAACTATCTGTCAGGGTGCCAGGAATCAGACTGAGACGAGAAGTGCAAAAATAATCACACCTTTATTAATAGCAAAAAATAATAAAAAGTCCACAAGTCAAATAACAAGCCAGGAGTCAAAACTAGAGCTGGTAGTCAGACGAGCCGAGTCAGGAGCCAAAGCAAGTAGTCAGACGAGCCGGAATCAGGAACAAGGAGAACAGCAGAGTCAGGAACAAGCCAGGGATCAGGAACCAGGAGGGACGTCAGACAGCCAGGTAATACACAGGAGCTCTCACAAACAGGTGTGAGACAACACAAGGGCAAAGCATACTGAACAAAGACCCTTTAAATAATAAGTGATGACATCACAATTCTGAGACTGCATCCTGTCTCACATAGATGATGTAAACCAGTCTGGCCATAAAAGGAAGTGCAGGAAGTGAGCAGCATCTCCCAGAATGCACCAAAGTCAGCAAGAGAGGTGAGTAAAATGGCTGCCAGCAGGACATGGCAAACAAGTCAGGAAAAAACCCTGACACTATCCCCCTAACCTAACACCCCAATAACTTAAGCCTAATTATATTTATAATTATTTTAAAATCTAAATTAATTAAACAAATACCTAAAATTGCTAAACTTAAAAAAAATCCTAAAATTACAACAATAAAAAAATTTTACTTTACAAAAAATAAAAAAAGCTAAAATTACAGAAAAAACAAACATTATCCAAAATAAAAAATTAAAATACTCCTAATCTAATACCCCCTTGAAACCCCCCAAAAACCTTAATCCAATGCTAAACTACCATTGACCTAAGTTTAACAGCTTTTTTGCATAAAAAAATTACTAAGCCCCCTCTAACAGTAAAATCCCCCAACCCACCAAACCCCCCAAAATAAAAAAAACTATCACTAATAAACCTAAACTACACATTGCCCCTAAAAGGCCATTTGTATTGGCATTGCCCTTAACAGGGCATTCAGCTCTTTTTTTCACTGCCCTTAAAAGGGCATTCGGCTCTTTTTCAAAGTGCCCAATAAAACATAATTTAAAAAAAAAAAAAAATTAATAAAAAAAAAAAAACAACTAACCCTAAAGGCCCAAATAGGTACTCATGGTTGCTGAAGTCCGGCGGAGAAAGTCTTCTTCCAGGCAGGTCCATCATCTTCATCCACAGCGAAGGCGACACAGAGTGGAGATACGGAACGATGTGGCGATCCTCAGCGGTGGCGGTGTTCCTCGGCGGCTGTCTTTGGCTGCGGCGTGGATTATCCTCTTCATGTGATTGTCCGCCGCACACTGAAGATTTAATTCAAGGTACCCCCTATTTATTGGGGTACCTTGCATTCCTATTGGCTGAAATTTTCAAATTAGCCAATAGGATGAGAGTAACTGAAATCTTATTGGCTGGTGAACAGCCAAAAGGATGAGAGCAACTGAAATCTAATTGTATTCTTCTTGTATCTTTCATTGTGATGGTATTATAATTGTAATATGCTTTTCCTCAAAAAAAAAAAGAAAAAGAAAAAAAAAAACTAACACACACCCCTAGTCTAAACACCCCTAATCTGCCGCTCCCTGACATCGCTGATACTAAATAAACATATTAACCCCTAAATCTCTGCCCCCCGACATCGCTGACAATAAATAAAGTGATTAACCCCTAAACCGCCGCCCACCGACATTGCCGACACTAAATAAACCTATTAATTCCTAAATCGCTGCCCCCGACATCGCTGACACTAAATATAATGATTAACCCCTAAACTGCCAGCCCCCCCACATCGTAACTAATAAACTAAATACCTATTAACCCCTAAACCGCCAGCCCCCCACTAAACCTACTGAACAGCCAATAGGATTTCAGTAGCTCTTATCCTTTTGGCTGATATGAAAATGGGTACCTTGCATTCAAGCTTCAGTGTAAGGCGGTGACCGTATAAAGAGGATCCTCCACGCTGGATGTCCGTTCCACCGGCGACGATGCTCCGCACCTCCACAGCTCCGCGACACCGGAATGAAGATAGAAGATGCCGCCTGGATGAAGACTTCTCACCTCCTGGATGAAGATGGATGTCCGGACTTCAGGAACCGTGAGTAGATTTCCTGGGGTTAGTGTTAGGTTGTTGTTTTTTTAATTTTTTTTTTTTTTTTTTTAAAGATTAGGGCTGGGCAATAAAAGAGCTGAATGCCCTTTTAGGGGCAGTAAAAGAGCTGAATGCCCTTACAAATGCCCCTTTAGGGGCAATGGGTAGTTTAGGATTTTTTTAGAATTAGGTTTTTTATTTTGGGGGGTTGGTTGGGTGGGGGGTTTTACTTTTAGGGGGGACTTTGTAATTAGTTAATGTAAAAGAGCTGTTTAACTTAGGGCAATGCCCTACAAAAGGCCCTTTTAAGGGCTATTGGTAGTTTATTGTTAGGTTAAGGGGTCTTTTTATTTTGGGGGGCTTTTTTGTTTTTATAGAGCTATTAGATTAGGTGTATTTTTTATTTTGGATAATTTTGTTTTTTATTTTTTGTAATCTTAGTGTTTTTTTATTTTTCTTAATTTTAGCGTTTTGTTTTTTGTAATGTTAGATGTTTTTAATTTTGCGTAGTATTAGGTTGATTTAAATTTGTAATTTAGTATTTTTAATTGTTATTTTATTTTATTAGAATAGTTTTGTTAGGTTAATTTTTTAGTTTAATCTTAGTTTTTTTTTTAAATTCACAGGTAAATTTTTATTTATTTTAAGATAGTTATATTGTAACTTTTAATTTAAAGTTAGGGGGTTTTAGGTTTAGGGGTTAATAGTTTAATTTAGTGTTTTGCGATGTGGGGGGCCGGTGGATTAGAGATTAATAGGTTTAGTTTATTAGCTACGATGTGGAGGGCTGGCGGTTTAGGGGTTAATAGGTTTTGTTTATTAGTTACGATGTGGGAGGCTGGTGGTTTAGGGGTTAATAGGTTTCGTTTATTAGTTACGATGTGGGGGGCTGGTGGTTTAGGGGTTAATAGGTTTAGTTTATTAGTTAAGATGTGGGGGGATGGCGGTTTAGGGGTTAATACATTTAGTTTATTAGTTACGATGTGGGGGGCTGGGGTTTAGGGGTTAATAGTTTAATTTAGTGTTTTGCGATGTGGGGGGCCGGTGGATTAGGGATTAATAGGTTTAGTTTATTAGCTACGATGTGGAGGGCTGGCGGTTTAGGGGTTAATAGGTTTTGTTTACTAGATACGATATGGGGGGCTGGTGGTTTAGGGGTTAATAGGTTTCGTTTATTAGTTATGATATGGGGGGCTGGTGGTTTAGGGGTTAATAGGTTTAGTTTATTAGTTAAGATGTGGGGGGCTGGAGGTTTAGGGGTTAATACATTTAGTTTATTAGTTACGATGTAGGGGCTGGAGGTTTAGGGGTTAATACTTTATTATAGTGTTAGCGATGTGGGGGTCTGCAGATTATGGGGTTAATAGTTTTTTTAAGTGTCGGCAATGTGGATGGGCAGCAGATTGGAGGTTAATAAGTTTAATATAGTATTTGCGATGCGGGAGGGTTGCGGTTTAGGGGTTAATAGGTAGTTTATGATTGTTAATGTACTTTGTAACATTTTAGTTATGAGTTTTGTGAAACATTTTTGTTTTGCAAAATCCATAACTACTGGTCTCAGATGGCGGAATAGCTTGTGTCAGTATAGACTGTAACGCAAGCATTTTATCCGGACCACACAACCTGTAATACGGCACTATGGAAAATCCTGCACTCAAACGTCATTTTTTAAATACGGAATGGAGGGTTGCATTAAGGCTAAAATGCTTGCAGTATAGCTATACTGCCGTGACTTGTAATATGCGTTACCTGCCATTTCACACGCAATGGCCGATTTTTCAGCAGTATAGCCATACCGCACCATAACGCGAGACTTGTAATCTAGGTGTAATTTTGCAATAGTAAAAATTATAAGTAGCTCATAAAAAGAAATAATAATAAATTACAATCTAACGGCAAGATTTAGAGTTTGGCGGCCAAAGGGGTGCGTTAGCTACGCGTGCTTTTTTTCTCCCGCACCTTTTAAATACCTCTGGTATTTAGAGTTCACAGAATGGCTGGGTTTTCAGTGCGTTAGGCTCCAAAAAGGGAACGTAGAGCATAATTTAACGCCACTGCAACTCTAGATACCAGCGGTGCTTACGGACGCGGCCAGCTTAAAAAACGTGCTCGTGCACGATATCCCCATAGAAAACAATGGGGCTGTTTGAGCTGAACAAAAAACCTAACACCTGCAAAAAAGCAGCGTTCAGCTCTTAACGCAGCCCCATTGTTTTCTATGGGGAAACACTTCCTACGTGTGCACCTAACACTCTAACATGTACCCCGAGTCTAAACACCCCTAACCTTACACTTATTAACCCCTAATCTGCCGTCCCCGCTATCGCTGACACCTGCATATTATTATTAACCCATAATCTGCCGCTCCCTACACTGCTGCAACATACATTATAGTTATGTACCCCTAATCTGCTGCCCCTAACACCGCCGACCCCTATATTATATTTATTAACCCCTAATCTGCCCCCCACAACGTCGCCGCAAGCTACCTACAATAATTAACCCCTAATCTGCCGATCGGAGCTCACCCCTACTATAATAAATGTATTAACCCCTAAAGCTAAGTCTAACCCTAACACTAACACCCCCCTAAGTTAAATATAATTTTTATCTAACAAAATAAATTAACTCTTATTAAATAAATTATTCCTATTTAAATCTAAATACTTACCTGTAAAATAAACCCTAATATAGCTACAATATAAATTATAATTATATTGTAGCTATTTTAGGATTAATATTTATTTTACAGGCAACTTTGTATTTATTTTAACCAGGTACAATAGCTATTAAATAGTTAATAACTATTTAATAGCTACCTAGTTAAAATAATTACAAAATTACCTGTAAAATAAATCCTAACCTAAGTTACAATTAAACATAACACTACACTATCAATAAATAAATTAAATAAACTACCTACAATTATCTACAATTAAACCTAACACTACACTATCAATAAATAAATTAAATACAATTCCTACAAATAAATACAATTAAATAAACTAACTAAAGTACAAAAAAATAAAAAAGAACTAAGTTGCAAAAAATAAAAAAATATTTACAAACATTAGAAAAAAATTACAACAATTTTAAACTAATTACACCTACTCTAAGCCCCCTAATAAAATAACAAAGACCCCCAAAATAAAAAAATGCCCTACCCTATTCTAAATTACAAAAGTTCCAAGCTCTTTTACCTTACCAGCCCTTAAAAGGGCCCTTTGCGGGGCATGCCCCAAAGAATTCAGCTCTTTTGCCTGTAAAAAAAAACATACAATACCCCCCCCAATGTTACAACCCACCACCCACATACCCCTAATCTAACCCAAACCCCCCTTAAATAAACCTAACACTAAGCCCCTGAAGATCTTCCTACCTTGTCTTCACCATGCCAGGTATCACCGATCGTTCCAGGCTCCGAAATCTTCATCCAAGCCCAAGCGGGGGCTAGACATCCATCATCCGGCTGAAGTCTTCTATCAAGCAACGGCTGAAGAAGTCCAGAAGAGGCTCCAAAGTCTTCATCCTATCCGGGAAGAAGAGTAGATCCGGACCGGCAACCATCTTCTTCCAAGCGGCATCTTCTATCTTCATCCGATGACGACCGACTCCATCTTGAAGACCTCCACCGCGGACCCATCTTCTTCTTCCGATGACTTCCCGACGAATGGCGGTTCCTTTAAGGGACGTCATCCAAGATGGCGTCCCTCGAATTCCGATTGGCTGATAGGATTCTATCAGCCAATCGGAATTAAGGTAGGAAAATTCTGAATGGCTGATGGAATCAGCCAATCAGAATCAAGTTCAATCCGATTGGCTGATTCAATCAACTAACTACTGACTTTTTTCTGCGGCTGGAGTTTTGCCGTTAGATTTCTAACGCTCACTTCAGCCACGACTCTAAATACCAGTGTTAGAAAGATCTCATTGAAAAGATAGGATACGCAATTGACGTAAGGGGATCTGCGGTATGGAAAAGTCGCGGCTGGAAAGTGAGCGTTAGACCCTTTAATGACTGGCTCCAAATACCAGAGGGCGGTAAAAACCAGCGTTAGGAGCCTCTAACGCTGGTTTTGACGGCTACCGCCCAACTCTAAATCTAGGCCTAAGTGTACAGAGGAATGAGAAAAAGAGGGGTTTTCTTTCCCCGTACACGTAGGTATTGCAGTGTCATCAAAAATATTTATTGAATTCACACTCCAATTTATGTTGAGCAATTGTTGAGAACATCAATTCTGAATTAAATCCATTTGATATCTGAGTTCTCAATTTAGAGATCCTGGTTCCGTAAGAGGTTTAAATGTGACTTCCCCTCTGGGATGACTCCTGATCACTTCAATGGCCATACTTGAGGAAGTTTGAAATTGTGTATAACTACTGATAAAATGAAGTGAAAAGGCTTTATAAGGGTTATTGTGTCTGATGCCACCTAAATCAAATTCTAGATTCTCTTGTGGTCATCTTACATACCTACCTCGGTACTGAGTTCAAGAGACTAAATATACCACACAACAAGTTGACCATTTGATGCAACTTTGTAATAAAATATTCTTTCTATTCTTGTAGAGGTGAAACTACTAGCTACTTTTGTTTTTGTAAATTTTTGTTGAGTTTATTGTGGTGGGACGGTAGCCTTGTTATTTGTGGTGAGAAAGGGTCACAGTTTAACTTTTATTGAAATGCAGATAGAGATGAGGTTAGGGTATATTAGATAGATACAGTGAGGAAAAAATGATTTGATCCCCTGCTGATTTTGTACGTTTGCCTACTGACAAAGAAATGATCAGTCTATAATTTTAATGGTAGGTTTACTTGAACAGTGAGAGACAGAATACAAACAAAAAATCCAGAAAAAAACGCATTTCAAAAAAGTTATATATTTATTTGCATTTTAATGAGTGAAATAAATATTTAACCCCTTTGCAAAACATTACTTGGTACTTGGTGGCAAAACCCTTGTTGGCAATCACAGAGGTCAGACGTTTCTTGTAGGTTTGCACACATCTCAGGAGGGATTTTGTCCGACTCCTCTTTGCAGATCCTCTCCAAGTCGTTAAGGTTTCGAGGCTGACGTTTGGCAACTTGAAACTTCAGCTCCCTCCACAGATTTTCTATAGGAGCCCCAGACCGAGGGAGATTGACAGTTATTTTGTGTTTCTTCCATTTGCGAATAATCACACCAACTGTTGTCACCTTCTCACCAAGCTGCTTGGCGATGGTCTTGTAGCCCATTCTAGCCTTGTGTAGGTCTACAATCTTGTCCTTGACATTCTTGGACAGCTCTTTGGTATTGGCCATGGTGGAGAGTTTGGAATCTGATTGATTGATTGGACAGGTGTCTTTTATAGAGGTAACAAGCTCCTAATCTCAGCTTGTTACCTGTATAAAAGACACCTGGGAGCCTGAAATCTTGCTGATTTATAGGGGATCAAATACTTATTTCACTCATTAAAATGCAAATCAATTTATAACTTTTTTGAAATGCGTTTTTCTGGATTTTGTTGTTGTTATTCTGTCCCTTACTGTTCAAATAAACCTACTATTAAAATTATAGACTGATGATTTCTTTATCAGTGGGCAAACGTACAAAATCAGTAGGGGATCAAATAATTGTTTTCCCTCACTGTAGATTAACATACAGAAAGAAAAGCATACTCTCTTTATGTTAACTACACTCTGTAGAAAGTTTTCTTCATTGATTTTAACCTATAGATTAATAAAAATGTGTTTTTTTTACATTTACTACTGCTCCTCTTTTATGTTTTTGCAAATATAATTAAAATAACTTAAATTTAAAATAAAATATTTGAATTCCCAAGCTAATGTCTGCATAAACTGATAAGTGAAATTCTCCAAGGCTTATATCTTCAACGTATATTTAGTTTATTAGAAAGTTATCTGCTCTCAAACAGTGCCCTTACATGTTTTTCTTTATTAAAATCTCTGAAAAAGAAGAGCTCTTGTCATAATTTATGGAGGACCTCTGCCAAGTTTAGAACCAACCCAAAATGCAAAAAATTGGAAGCACACATCTGTTTTGGCAGATCAACTGTAACAACTTAAGGCTGTCAAATCTAAATATTGCTTCAACATTTTGCTCAGACTTCATGTACTACCATGAAAATGTGTCTTGCAAGAAATAGGAGACTTTGAAAAATCTGTGAATTGTTAGACAAAATTTCACATTAGACAGGCATATGATTGCTTAATTTTTGTTTCTAATGTGCCCTATCTCAGTTTAAAAAGATTCAAATGTGCATCAAAATACTACAGAAAATCAAACATTGTTATTCTACTAAAATAAATTTTGACAGAGTCGCCTAGATTACAAGTTTTTTGGTAACAGGGGTGCATTGCTAACTTGCAGTTTATTCTCACCGCTCACTTACCTGCAGCGCTGGTATTACGGGCTTTTATCAACCCAGCGTTAATAGGCAAGAAGTGAGCGTAGAGCAAAATTGAGCTCCACACTGCACTCCAATACCAGCGCTGCTTAAGTAAGCGGTGAGCTGGTTGTACGTGCTTGTGCGTGATTTCCCCATTAACATCAATGGGGAGAGCCGGCTGAGAAAAAGTCTAACACCTGCCAAAAAGCAGCGTAAAACTCAGTAATGCAGCCCCATTGATTCCTATGGGGAAATAAAAGTTATGTTTACACCTAACACCCTAACATGAACCCTGAGTCTAAACACCCCTAATCTTACACTTATTAACCTCTAATCTGCCGACAACTACATTATATTTATTAACCCCTAATCTACCGCTCCGGACGTCGCCGCCACTATAATAAACATATTAACCCCTAAACCGCCACACTCCTGCATAACAAACATTAGTTAAATATTTTTAACCCCTAATCTGCCGCCCCTAACATCGCCACCAACTATCTACATTTATTAACCCCTAATCTGCCGCCCCCAACATCGCCGCCATTATACTAAATGTATTAACCCCTAAACCTAAGTCTAACCCTAACCCTAACACCCACTAACTTAAATATAATTTAAATAAATCTAAATAAAACCTACTATAATTACCTAAATAATTCCTATTTAAAACTAAATACTTGTAAAATAAACCCTAAGATAGCTACAATATAACTAATAGTTACATTGGGGCCTATCTATCAAGCTCCGAAAGGAGCTTGACGGCCCGTGTTTCTGGCGAGGCTTCAGACTCGCCAGAAACAGCAGTTATGAAGCAGTGGTCACAAAGACCGCTGCTCCATAACCCTGTCTGCCTGCTCTGAGCAGGCGGACAGGAATCGCAACAATTCAACCCGATCGAGTACGATCGGGTTGATTGACACCCCCCTGCTGGCGGCCCATTGGCTGCGAGTCTGCAGGGGGTGGCGTTGCACCAGCAGCTCTTGTGAGCTGCTGTCGGATCAGGTCCGCAAGACATTTCTTAAATATGCCTCATTGTATCTAGCTTAGGGATTATTTTTATTTTACAGGCAAGTTTGTATTTATCTTAACTAGGTAGAATAGTTGCTAAATAGTTATTAACTTTTTAATAACTACCTAGCTAAAATAAATACAAAATTTACCTGTAAAATAAAACCTAACCTAAGTTACACTAACACCTAACACTACACTACAATTAAATAAATTACCTAAATTAAATACAATTAAATAAATCAAATACAATTAGCTAAATTACACCTAATCTAATAGCCCTATCAATATAAAAAAGCCCCCCCCCCAAAAAAAACCCTAGCCTACAATAAACTACCAATGGCCCTTAAAAGGGCCTTTTGTGGGGCATTGCCCCAAAGAAATCAGCTCTTTTACCTGTAAAAAAAATACAAACAACCCCCCAAACATTAAAACCCACCACTGACACAACCAACCCCCCAAATAAAATCCTAACTAAAAAAACCTAAGCTCCCCATTGCCCTGAAAAGGGCATTTGTATGGGCATTGCCCTTAAACGGCCATTTAGCTCTACTGCAGCCCAAAGCCCTAACCTAAAAATAAAACCCACCCAATACACCCTTAAAAAATCCTAACACTAACCCCCAAAGATCCACTTGCCGGAAGAAGTCTTCATCCAAGCGGCAAGATGTCCTCAACAAAGCTGGCAGAAGTGGTCCTCCAGACGGGCAGAAGTGGTCTTCCAGATGGGCAGAAGTCTTCATCCAGACGGCATCTTCTATCTTCATCCTTCCGATGCGGAGCGGGTCCATCTTCAAGACATCCGGCGCGGAGCATTCTCTTCCAACGATGACTACCAGATGAATGAAGGTACCTTTAAGTGACGTCATCCAAAATGGCGTCCTTTAGATTCCAATTGGCTGATAGAATTCTATCAGCGAATCGGAATTAAGGTTGAAAAAATCCTATTGGCTGATGCAATCAGCCAATAGGATTGAGTTTGCATTCTATTGGCTGTTCCAATCATCCAATAGAATGCAAGCTCAATCCTATTGGCTGATTGGATCAGCCAATAGGATTGAAGTTCAACCTTTTTTTCAACCTTAATTTTCAACCTTAATTCCAATTGGCTGATAGAATTCTATCAGCCAATCGGAATCTAAGGGACACCATCTTGGATGACGTTACTTAAAGGTACCGTCATTCCAGAAGAAGACGTGGATTGAAGAGGATGCTCCGCGCCGGATGTCTTGAAGATGGAGCCGCTCCACGTCAGAAGAATGAAGATAGAAGATGCCGTCTGGATGAAGACTTCTGCCCGTCTGGAGGACCACTTCTGCCCGCCTGGAGGACCACTTCTGTTGGCTTCGTTGAGGACATCTTGCCGCTTGGATAAAGACTTCTCCCGGTAAGTGGATCTTCGGGGGTTAGTGTTAGGATTTTTTAAAGGTGTATTGGGTGGGTTATATTTTTATGATAGGGCTTTGGGCAGCAATAGAGCTGAATGCCCTTTTAAGGGCAATGCCCATACAAATGCCCTTTTTAGGGCAATGGGGAGCTTAGTTTTTTTTAGGTAGGGTTTTATTTGGGGGTTGGTTGTGTGGGTGGTGGGTTTTACTGTTGGGGAGTTGTTTGTATTTCTTTTTCAGGTAAAAGAGCTGATTTCTTTGGGGCAATGCCCCGCAAAAGGCCCTTTTAAGGGCTATTGGTAGTTTAGTTTAGGCTAGGCTTTTTTTTATTTTGATAGGGCTATTGGATTAGGTGTAATTAGTTTAAATATCATGTAATTTGTTTTTTATTTTCTGTAATTTAGTGGGGGGGGTTTTTTGTAATTTAGCTAATTTTATTTAATTTATTTAATTGTATTTCCTTTAGGTAATTTATTTAATTGTAGGGTTAATTTAGGTGTTAGTGTAACTTAGGTTAGGTTTTATTTTACAGGTAAATTTGTATTTATTTTAGCTAGGTAGTTATTAAATAGTTAGTAACTATTCTACCTAGTTAAAATAAATACAAACTTGCCTGTAAAATAAAAATAAACCCTTAGCTAGATACAATGTAACTATTTAGTTAGTTTTAAATAGGAATAATTTAGGTAAAATTATGTAATGATAGGATTTTATTTAGATTTATTTAAATTATATTTAAGTTAGGGGGTGTTAGGGTTAGACTTATGTTTAAAGGGTTAATAAATTTAGAATAGTGGCGGCGACGTTGGGGATGGCAGATTAGGGGTTAATAAATGTAGGTAGGTGGCGGCAATGTTGGGGGCAGCAGATTAGGGGTTAATAGGTATAATGTAGGTGGCAGCGATGTTGGGAGCAGAAGATTAGGGGTTAATAATTTTATTTTAGTGTTTGCGATGTTGGAAGGCCTCGGTTTAGGGGTTAATAGGTAGTTTATGGGTGTTAGTGTACTTTATAGCACTTTAGTTATGAGTTTTATGCTACAGCTTTGTAGTGTAAAACTCATAACTATTGACTTTAAAATGCATTATCAATCTTGGCTGTTTGTTGAGTTATTTTGAGGGGACAGCAAATTTACACTGTTATACAGGCTGTACACTCACTACTTTACATTGTAGCAAAGTGTCATTTCTTCAGTGTTGTCACATGAAAAGATATAATAAAATATTTACAAAAATGTGAGGGGTGTACTCACTTTTGTGAGATACTGTATATATATATATATATATATATATATATATATATATATATATATATATATATATACTGTATATATATATATATATATATATATATATATATATATATATATATATACAGTATATTACATTAACATTGTCAGATATATATAGAAATATATATTTAATAATAAAATTACTTTTTTTTCAATGTGAATAACATAGGAATGTAAAATATATTCGTAGAGCGCCTCATGTTTCAAGCTTTAGCTCTAATGCAGTGTTGAGTTAGTGTAAATGAAAAATTTGTAATCTTAAAGTGCGTTCTTGAAACAAATAAAAAATATTAATAATAAATATTAATCGTTATACATACTGTAAATAAGTCTAAATAATCTATATAATATATACTGTATATATACAGTATATATATATATATATATATATATATATATATATATATATTTTTAGTATGTATAATAATTTCTAATCATTATTATTAATTGTTAATATTTTATATTTAATATTTGCTTAATGCACCTTACGATAACTAATTCTCCATGTGTGCTAACCCTATACTGTATTAGACCTAAAGTGCGAAACCCGACTCTCATTACGCATATTTTACATTCCTATGTTCTTCACATAGAATTTTTTTTTATTATTAAATATATATTTCCATATTTACATAAATATAAACATAAGGACATAAGGATTCACAAACAGAAGAATATAGATTCTGGACAGAATAGTTATTTTTTATTACTTATGCTACACTTTTTTTTCATTTAGCTATGAAATCTTTTTTTTTCTCCCAAAAGATTGAAGAGCATAATACAGATTTCAGAGCCCTGAACCTGCTATGTGTTATACAGTGATTTCTTCTAGTAGCTAATTTATATATGTCCTTCTTTGGCCCAAACATAGGAGGTAAGACAAAGATACGTTTTTCAAAGGAAAGATCCCTGGACTGCAAAACAATGCAAATGTTTCTAACAAAAGGACTATAATACTTCTAAAATATGTATTTTGTATTATCACTGGTAAATTGTAGTGAGATTTTTCCACCCTAATACATGGCATGCAAATAAAACGTATTTAAAAGCAGGATGGAGCGAGTGCACCTTGAAACTAGTTAGATATTAGTGAACAAAATAATTTTTGAGTGGTTAAAAACTATGCTCTACAACCCTTCTAAATGATAACAATTCCTCCAAATAGTTATCGATGTAAAAGTTAGAACGGACAAGTGAAGGGGAGCTAGGTTTCAATTAATTAAAAAATAATTGAAAAATAATAGCAAAGTGCTTTAAATAGTGTTGCAGCGTGGTAGGTGAACAAATATCAAAAACATAGAATTTATATGTGATAACTAGTTTGTGTGATGATAAGATGATAAGATTGTGGAAATCAATGTAAATAATAAAAAGAAAACTGAGGTATTGTACAAAATGTGACAATTTATATTGTAAAAATGTAGCGAATACAAGTTGTAACAAATACAAGAAGGATAGGATCAGATACAATATGGTTTATATTTAAATTTAAATACAATATGGTATATATTTAAAATAGGCAGATTAAAAAGACATTAAATACATATTTGCACAATATATATGTTATATGTGTATCGCACTGCAGTGGATAAAAATAAAGATCTAATAAAATTGTATAAAACAACCTAAGATAGGGTAATTTTTGATAAAAGCGGTTGCTTGTCAAAAAGTGCCTTGTAACACCTTTTAAAAGTACCTTAGAAAGTAGTGGTTCTCAAAACTACTTAGTTGTTTAGTGGGATCCGTTGGAAGACAATCATATGGATAAGCTATTAGTAATAGCTAAAAAAGAACTTGGAAGTTTTGTGGATGGCGGTTGTCTCAATACTATTTATCAGTATGGACTCCGGTCTGATAGCAGGTATCTGGTTTCAAATGGAGAAAAGTTTTCTTTGTTTAGGGTCCTGTAGAATTTCCTGGAAATTGCGGTGTCCCAATACTCTCTGTCAGTATGGACTTATGTTCGCAAGTGAAGGAGAAATTTCTTGGAAATTGCGGTGTCCCAATACTCTCTGTCAGTATGGACTTTTGGATCCTTAGCTGAACGAGTGTGTAGCAGCAGTTGGATTTTTTGGATCCGTTTGGCGGCAAAAAAGAGTTCAAAGTTTAGAGGACCGGCTTTTTTTCAAACTGACCGGCTTTTTCAAAAGAAACGTCTTTTTCAAAATAACCGGCTTTTTCAAAATGCCCGGCTATCTATCTTTAGATACCGACTGAGTTGAGGTTAGGTATTAGTCGGTCCTTATGTACTATAATGCAGTGTTCAGAGTGTAGGCAGCTCTACGCGTTTCGGCCGTAGCCTTTATCAAGATGCCTGTGAACACTCTGTATGACATTTATAAAGGGCAGGATAGATTGCTATTGGATAACAGTGGTGGACAATCTATGTTACTATTGGGTGTTTGTAATTGCTTTTAACCAATAGAAAAGTTCATAGAAAAAACACAAAAAAGTAAAGAGGAACATCCGTTATAAAATTACAGTTTGTGTAAACAAAATGGGTAAGGAGCTTGTGTTAGAAAAGGATTTTTGTAACTATTGTGTTAGAATTGTGTTTTTAAATATAATATAAGGGTATAGTGTCAAATAAAAAATGGGTATAGGAGGAACAATTGATTTCTTTGTGACTAAATGACTGATATAATAAAATATATCTTTTGTGATTAAATAAAGGATCTGCTAATATGGATCTAGGTGCTCATTTATTAAGGAGATATTGCTTTAGATAAAAGGCAATATTATGGATAATATTTTAATCTTAAAAGATAAGGTACTAGATTATTATTCGTTGTCTTATATTAATCTTTATTTAGAAGTGGTTATTCTTTGTGTTATGATCAGTGTTCATAATGTTGATTTTTTTAAAAATAGAGATTTTTCGGTAAGTGAAAAAGGGGCAAAATAAACTATTTTTATTAAACTATGATATAGAGATCAAATTTAAATTCAAAAAGTTATTGAGTTTAGACTGAGCTGATCTTACTCGGTAGTTTATTTATAGGTCTTAAAATTAAGAAAGGGGGGCAAAGTAAACTATTATGTTTAATTAACTAATGTGAATATCGTTGTGTATAAATTTGTTTGTTATTTGTTTTAATTAAAAAAGTGGGAAGAGATATTTAGAGAACTTTGTTATAGAATATTTATATTTATATTTTGATAGAAAATCTTCTTTTGATTTACTTTTAATTTTAATTTTTAATTTTGCTTTTAATTTGAATTTAATTTTGATTTTAAATTAGAAAGTTTAGTTCAAATTCCATATTTAATCCATATGGATGGAGAGTTTTAAATGCATAGATATATTCTGCTTCCTTTCTAAGTAGAAAATGTTCCATATTACCTCCTCTAGGGCTAAGAAATACTTTTTTAATTCCCCAATATTTGAATTTGTTAATGTTTCCGTTGTGACATTCCGTGAAGTGTTTGTATAATTCAGTATTGGTAGCTTTGTGTTCTATATGGTGTAGGTGTTCTCTAATTCTATCTCTTAACATGCGGCTCGTTTGGCCAAAATATTGTAGGCCGCATGAACACTGTATGCAGTAGATTACATTTTGATCTGAACAGCGTATGATTTCTTTTATATTTATGTATTGTTCATTATTATTTGATTTTATTGTTTTGATTTTTGAACTATGTTTACATGATTTGCATGAAATGCATGGAAAAAATCCTTCTATTTTTTCTTTTTTGAAGTTTGTATCTACTAAGTTGTTGATTGTTTTATTTTTAAATTCACTGGGTGACAGAATGTTTTTTAAATTTTTTGCTTTTTTAAAAATAATGTCCGGCTGATTTTTTATTCTAGGTCCTAATATCTGATCTTGTTTAATGTAGTGCCAATGTTTATTGAGGATCTTTTTTATTTCATGATGTTGGGAACTATATTGTGTGATGAATGGTATAAAAAATGGGTCTTCAGTTTTTTGTTTTTGTTTTTGTTTTGTCAGATGTTGTGTAGTTAATATTAACTCTCTGTTTTTTTCTTCAGCTTCTTTTTTGGCTTTTTTAATAATATGGGACTTATAACCTTTTTCTTTAAATCTCTGTGTGAGAATTTCGGATTGTTTAGAAAATTGATTGATATCTGAACAGTTTTTACGGATTCTTAGGTATTGATCCTTGGGTATATTTGTTTTCCATCTCGTTAGATGGCAACTATCATTGTGAATATAATTGTTTGCGTCTGTTTGTTTGAAATAAGTTCTTGTTTTTATTTCTGTGTTAATGATTTCAATTTCTATGTCCAAAAAATGGATTAGATTACTGCTGTATTCGTGTGTAAATTTAAGATTTTCCAGGAAATTCTACAGGACCCTAAACAAAGAAAACTTTTCTCCATTTGAAACCAGATACCTGCTATCAGACCGGAGTCCATACTGATAAATAGTATTGAGACAACCGCCATCCACAAAACTTCCAAGTTCTTTTTTAGCTATTACTAATAGCTTATCCATATGATTGTCTTCCAACGGATCCCACTAAACAACTAAGTAGTTTTGAGAACCACTACTTTCTAAGGTACTTTTAAAAGGTGTTACAAGGCACTTTTTGACAATCAACCGCTTTTATCAAAAATTACCCTATCTTAGGTTGTTTTATACAATTTTATTAGATCTTTATTTTTATCCACTGCAGTGCGATACACATATAACATATATATTGTGCAAATATGTATTTAATGTCTTTTTAATCTGCCTATTTTAAATATATACCATATTGTATTTAAATTTAAATATAAACCATATTGTATCTGATCCTATCCTTCTTGTATTTGTTACAACTTGTATTCGCTACATTTTTACAATATAAATTGTCACATTTTGTACAATACCTCAGTTTTCTTTTTATTATTTACATTGATTTCCACAATCTTATCATCTTATCATCACACAAACTAGTTATCACATATAAATTCTATGTTTTTGATATTTGTTCACCTACCACGCTGCAACACTATTTAAAGCACTTTGCTATTATTTTTCAATTATTTTTTAATTAATTGAAACCTAGCTCCCCTTCACTTGTCCGTTCTAACTTTTACATGCAAATAAAACTTAAAACAATTGTTACACCATCTCCATAAATAGATATGCAGATATATAACCCTCTAAAGTTATCTACAAAATAAACAAAAATATTAACCAGATGGTACCATGTACAACCCAAGTCAGGATATACATTATATCTTATTTAATATTTAAACAATTTTGGAGATGATGTGGTATATGGAGCTTTCTACCATGTTTGGCAGAGATGCCCTCCCTTTAGTCAGCTTTAGACTGCAGTCAAACGAATCATGTCAAAAGTCCAAAGTCCAAAAACAGGTTAAAGTTCAGGTACCATGGATTATTCCAGCAACAAGGTACCAAGGGGTAAAGCAAGAGTAAAGTCCAAGGTCAGGCCAAAGGCTGGGTACTGGGAGATCAGTCCAATAACAAGTTGCAGGAGATTCAACAGGCACAGGAAACCCAGCAAGTACAGCTGGTGGGAGTGACACTGAACACCAGGTAAGTGCAGCTGGTACAGCAGGATTCAGGTAAGTTGTCACTGATACAGCAAGCACAGGAGACTCAGCAGGCACAGGAAACCCAGAAGGTGCAGTTGGTGAGGCTGGCATGGGATACCAGGAAAAAACAGCTGGTACAGAAGGATTCAGGTAGGAACAAGGTTGTCTGCTCAATAATGGTCTAAGTGGATTTATATAGGGCCTCTCACACATGTGGCCACTTAGGTGGGAGTTCCTAAAATTAGGCATGGCCCCTTTAAATTAGTTCAGCACACAGCCACATGCCTAAGGAAGGCACCAGCTGCTACAGAATACAGAGTTCTGCGTCCCACATGAAGGAACACCAAGGCAGTAACCTATCGCTGGAACAAGGTCAGATAAGTACCCTGGATCATTTATGGCTGGTGGAAATTAGGAAATTATACTAGCAATAGCGTATACGTTGAATACTTGATACCTCCTGCTGCAGATAAACACAAATCCAATTTCCATTGACAGCTTCTACACTACTGATATATATCAGCATTGCTTCAGGGCCCAGGTGTCTAAGTAAAATTTAAAATAGTTAAATTCTCTAATTTAATGCAGGTTTAAGAAACTTTAAGGCTTAACCTCATATGGCCTAAATGCAAAGAGACTACATAAAATGCAGTAGCTATGCAAAAAGCACCAGGTGTTTCATAGCATCTCTATTAGTAACTGGATCATGGTGGTATAACATTAGTGACAGGTTACTTTATAATATCTGTATATGACATCTGTTACTATGACCAATTACCATGGAGTTTCGTATGCCAATCATTATAACATTGGTAACATAGATACCTCAGCTAGAGCCCATTAAAACTAATGAGACATCCTAGCCATAGTTCTATTTAACAAAAACCTGCTCTGACTATCCCAATGTAAATAAACCTAAAGACAACCTCCCCCACCACAAAATATCCTAACTGTACTGTACTAAACCTCAAAAAGCCAAAGGGACCCAATTACCCAACACAAAATACCATAAAATACTGGTATTGTCCCTGACTGCAAATAACCCTCACTACAACCCTCCCAATTCACCTTGCAAGTATCATTTTGCCTAAGCCCCATGTACATCTACTCCACAACTGACCATATCTAGTCCTTCAGCACTAAATGTTACCTGTTATGTGATCCTCCATCAATAAACTGAACCTTCCATATGATCTTCTCCCCATCAAAAACTTCCCAATAAACCTAACCTATGTAACAAAACAATCACTTTACAAAAAATTGTGTCTGTCAGCAAAACGCTTCACATTCTTAAAGATCTTCACTGCAATTTCAAATTTATAAGGGTTCTTCCAATAGTTATACATTTTATACAATAATAGCCCAAAATAAAAAGTTTTCCCTTATTCTTTTTGCAGTCGTGAAAGGTACAGCAGACTCTAAAAGTGTATATGTTTATATTCCTGAAACAATATCAATAAAACTTGACTTGATTTATATATATATATATATATATATATATATAAATATATATATATATATATATATATATATATATATATATATTTATTTATACAGTATATATATATATATATATATATATATATATATATATAAACACACAGAGAAAGTCCAGCACTCACTTGCAAGCTCTCAGCTAAAATCAAAAGCAAAACTGGAAGAGTTAGTTACTGCATCTGGCCAATTGGGATAATCCCAGGTACCTCGTCAAAGTCTCTCCCAAAACCTGGTTCCCTAATACATACAAATGCAAGCTCTCAATCAAACAAACTGGGAACAAGTCAAAGGTTCACAGATTTATGTAATCACCCTAGACATATACAAAACACGGAAGGGGACTGTACTCTCAGATTGGACTGGGTACACATCCTATTACCCTGTAACATGCTCGGACCATGGGTGCTCAGTAGCACTGTCAGGAAGCTGTGCTGTCCCCAGAGTCCCAGGCAGTTAACCCCAGACAAGTCTGGGTGCAAGGCCCATAGGGAAAATCACTAAATAAATTAATACAACACACAGCGAAAGTCCAGCACTCACTTGCAAGCTCTCAGCTAAGATTAAAAGCAAAACTAAAATAGTTAGTTACCGCATCTGGCCAAATGGGACAAACCCAGGTACCACGTCAATGTCTCTCCTAAAACCTAGGTCGCTAATACAGCCGTAAAAATGCAAGCTCTCAATCAAACAAACTGGGAACAAGTCAAGGGTTCACAGATTGACTGTATGTGTGTGTGCCTGTGTGTATACGTGCATAGGGCAATGTAGCTGTGTTTGCCTCTGTGAATGCGAGCATAAGGCAATGTATGTGTGTGTGCCTGTGTGTATGCGTGCATAGGGCATGTATCTGTGTGGACCTCTGTATATGCGTGCATAGGGCAATGTATCTGTGTGTGCCTGTGTGTATGCATGCATAGGGCAATGTATGTGTGTGCCTGTGTATATGTATGCATAGGGCAATGTATCTGTGTGTGCCTGTGTGTATGTGTGCATAGGGCAATGTATGTGTGTGCCTGTGTATATGTATGCATAGGGCAATGTATGTGTGTGTGCCTGTGTGTATGCGTGCATAGGGCATGTATCTGTGTGGACCTCTGTATATGCGTGCATAGGGCAATATATGTGTGTGCCTGTGTATATGTATGCATAGGGCAATGTATCTGTGTGTGCCTGTGTGTATGTGTGCATAGGGCAATGTATCTGTGTGTGCCTGTGTGTATGTGTGCATAGGGCAATGTATCTGTGTGTACCTGTGTGTATGCGTGCATAGGGCAATGTACTGTATGTGTGTGTGCCTGTGTGTATGCGTTCATAGGGCAATGTATCTGTGTGTGCCTGAGTGTATGCGTGTATAGGGCAGAGTATCTGTGTGTGCCTGTGTGTATTAGTGCAAAGGGCAGTGTATCTGTGTTTGCCTCTATATATGCGTGCATAGGGCAATGTATCTGTGTGTGCCTGTATGTGCCTGTGTGTATGCGTGCATAGGGCAATGTATCTGTGTGTGCCTGTGTGTATGCGTGCATAGGGCAATGTATCTGTGTGTGCCTCTGTATATGCGTGCATAGGGAAATGTATCTGTGGGTGCCTGTTTGTATGCGTGCATAGTGCAATGTATCTGTGTGTGCCTTAGATGGCATGATTAACGTAGGGGCCCAGCTGATGGAGCTGCAGGACAAGGCACATACTACTAAATAGGCCCATTGCCTTCAAGCTACCTGGGTGTACAAGTGTGTGTATACAATTTATATATATATATATATATTTTTTTTTTTAAATTTAAATTTTTATTGAGGTATTCAAAAAAGACAACAAAGAATATACAATTCAGTTTAAATAATACAGGGACGAAGCCATACTGAAAGTTATACATGACCTTTGGGCATAATGTCGCCCTGTTTATAAATATGCAAACATAGTTGTCCGTTCAATAAGATATCTAAAAGAGAGAAAGGAGTATAATCCAGACATGGGAGAACAAATTATAACAATTTCTCTCATATTGCGCAAAATATTTCAACAAAATTTAAACATGCTTATATACCAACCTTTAGATTGGGAGAAACATCTCTAGACCAGAGAAAGAGATGGATAGAAGGAGAAAGAGCAAGAAAAAGTAGAAAGGAGAGAAAAAAAAAAAGGGGGGGGGGAGGTTGAGGGAGCATATCAATAGTGCCTCATGAAAAGCACACTATGAAGGAGCTCTAATTAAATCTGTTTGCTCCACAGGGCCAACATCATTTTGTGAACCTCTAGGTGGTGTGTTTTTAAATAGTGGTATCTTTCCAAGGAAAGGAGATCAGCAACGGTTTTCCAGAATTTTGAAATAAGCTTCTTAGCTACAGTGAGCATGATTAGTAAGAGAGGGTGTTTACCCATACCAGACATCTTTGGAAGGGATAGGAACAGTAAGGTGTTTGGATCATGAGGAACCTGTGTACCCAATATTACCGACATCTCTAACATAACTTCCCGCCAGAAGTCTCCGAGCCTGGGGCAAGTCCACCAAATATGGAGGAGCGAACCCTCCTCTCCACAGCCCCTCCAGCAAGTGTTATTAAGTGAGGGGTATATCTTATGCAATCGGGACGGGGTTAGATACCATCTACACAGGAGTTTTATATGGATTTCTTGTATCACTGCCGAGACTGAGGATTTTTTGGTCAAACGGAAAGCTTGGTGCCAAGATTTATCTTCTAAGTTGCAATTTAACTCCTTCTTCCACGAGTACGTGTAGGAAGGGAGGTTTAATGAATCAGGGCTACTAAGGATTTTATAGATTTTAGATATCAAGTGGGTCGGACTCGTTTGCGAAACGCAAAGTTCCTCAAAGGGTGTTAGTTTTCTGCCAAACTCTCCTTTGTGTTTGTGGTGTGATATAAAATGTATCAATTGATGGTAGTGAAGCCATGAGGAGAAAATCGCCCCATGTGCCTCTGCCATGTCGGAGTGAGTTTTAAACTTCCCCTCAATCGTGACAAAAGTCATTGTACCCGTGCGGAGGCTATATGGTTGTATTTTAGTAAAACCCAATTTGCAAAATGGGAGGTCAGTGTGTTCTATAATGGGTGTGAGTGGGGCATTCCTGGAAGAAATGTGTGTAGTCGTGGCTATTGTTCTGTCCCAGTCTGACAGTACATTTGCTTTAATGAGATAGTCATTAATTAGCTTGGGTCTAAGTTGAGGTGTTGTCCATCCCAATGTAGCGATATTGTTTAACTTAAGTATTTATCTATCTATGTTAATCCATGCTTTATCTCCAGGGTTGTGGGCCCACTCCACCATGTGTTGTAACGAAATTGCTTGTTTATATCTTCCCAAACTGGGCACCCCCAAACCTCCCCCATCTCTCAGAAGATACATAGTTTTCCTAGGGATTCTGGGTCTAGCCCCATCCCATATGTACTGTTCAAGTATTTTTTGTAGTTGCGGGATGTAGCCCTCTGGAAGTGAGATGGGGAGAGCCTGGAGAAGATACAATATTTGGGGCAGGATGTTCATTTTGAGCACCCCAATTCTCCCCAGCCATGATAGCTTTTTGCTTTTCCAAGACGACAGGTCTCAGACAATGTCATTTTTTAAGACGTTATAATTGAGTTTGACTAAGTCAGACATGTTGGTGGAGAGAAAACCCCCCAAGTATTTTAATTTGTGTTGCGTTATAGGAATACTATAAGTGCTACTCAGATGATTGATGGAGTTTGGATTAGAATTTATGTTGAGGAGTTCAGATTTGGAAAAGTTTAACTGAAAATTGGAGACCCTACTATAATTGCTCAATTCCTTAAGTAATGCAGGGACAGATGTGTCGGCCTCAGTCAATGTGAACAACGCATCATCCGCATAGAGGGCTTGTTTGTGTTCTTGCCCCCCTACCGCCATGCCCCTGATCTCAGTGTTATTTCTGATCCTCTGAGCTAGTGTCTCCATGGAGATGGCAAAGAGGAGAGGGGAAAGGGGGCAATCCTGTCTAGTGCCGTTTTGTATGTCAAACGAGTCTGACAGGACACCGTTAGCTCTAATTCTAGCATTGGGATGGGAGTACAATGCCATTGTCATACTTAGAAAAGGTAGGACTAATACAACCTTTGTGGTCCACCATCATAGAGGATTGATTCTAATCCTAACTCCAATCCTAATTCTGACTACATTATACCATCTATTCCCTTAACCTTTGGCCTTGCCTCTTTTGGCGCTCCTATCTTATTGTCTATTTACACTACAGCATACACCGCGGACTTTTTGGGGATCCGCTTTAGACAGGAGCCACAGGTCACCCTATACACAAGCGCTACAAGTAAAATCAATTTGCTCTCATACTTAGAAAAGGCTCAGGGAAGCCCATTTCTTGCATAGACCTTTGCAGAAAAGACCACCGAACCCGGTCGAAGGCCTTCTCCGCATCGGTCGCCAGAAGGACCAAGGGTGTATTTGTCGTCATCGCATGATTAATAAGATGCAGAATTTTTATGGTGTTATCCCGGGCTTCTCTTC